>NC_142739.1:11487500-11787500 GCF_051943395.1 Hippocampus bargibanti
CATGTGTTTTAGCTATTTGGGTTCCGTTGGTCTCCTCAACATACACATGTCTTATTTCTTGTGCACCTGCTTGAATTGGTGCTGCCTCACTAGAATAGGTGTCATTGTATGGTGGATCCACAGCAGTTTGGGTGCTCAATGGGTCTGTGGCGCTCTCCAGCTGGGCTGTGCTGAGCATGGTTCCGACGCTGCACGAGTTCACAAGTCTCTATGGATAAAGAACACAAATAGAATAACTTTAATTGTTTGAATTCTGATGAGCTTCTAAACATTCCGCAATAAAAAAAAATCTTCCTTTCAACTTTTCTGGACGCCAAAGGGGCAGTTGTGCTTTTTTGCGCCTGTAATGGGCAGCATCTTCACAGCCCCGCTTTGTTCAGTGGAAGGTCGGTGCTGTTGGACAGTCTGCGGCTGGATGGATACATGGCTTGAGGAGCCCGTGATAAGAAGAAAGGAGCGTCAGCGCAGAGCGCCAATGCGTATATGGAACTGTTGCGGGATGGAATTGAAGCCGTTTTATGTGGGACAGGAGATGTGAGACAATCTCTTTTCGTCAATGGATGCTACAGCTGCGTGTTTGCTTTCAACATTTAGCTTGTAGTCGACGTGCACATTCCACCATGATGTCCCTGATCCACTGGTGAAGAGACGCTTTGATCCTCTCCTCTTTCATCTGGAACTGCTTCATGTAACAAAGAGGGTACAGAAAGTGCTTAAGAATGAATGACTCTGTGTCTTTGTGTTGTCATGTTATTTAGGTTTTTTTTGTTCTTTTGACTTCAAGACGGCGCTGCGAGAGTGGCTGCCTTTCCAGCAGCTCCTGTGTTTTGATTTTTCTACTTTCATTTCTTTCATAACTTTGCTGCTGTGAAATGTAAATTTCTCCACTGCGAGACTAATAAAGGCAAATCCAATATAAAAGGCTACCAAAAACAAAATGATCATCGGCACAGCAACAATCAAAAAAACAATAAAAAATGCATTTGAATAATATACAAAAAAACAGGTGAATGAAACATTCAATATCAATATTTCCCCTCTTTCAAATTGTATTACATAAACATTAAAAACAATATTTTTACATGATATGGTACATTTGGAACAAACATTCTATATTTCAATTAGGCATGAATTCCCATGTTTTCACGAAAACTTATCCTGGAGAAAGCCCAGACAGGCACACTCCATACTTGAAGGCCGGAGCCGAAATCGAACCCTACATCACTGTGACGTGAAGCGGACGTGCTAACCAGTCGATCATCATGCTGCCTTTGACTTGTCACTTTTGGTTTGCTCTTTATTCTTCTACAGGTGAATTGTAACATGTGTTTCTCAAAGCTGACCAAAACGAAAAAGGACCTTTTAATGGTGAGGCATTATTGGGCCAAACATCAAAATGAAATTTCTGATGCAGCAAGGATACGGTCTGGATACATTTTATTTTCACACAGTGGTAATTCATTGGAAATAAGCAATTATTTTTAATTCATTCTCCATTTAATGTTGTACAACCATTATTTCAGGGAGGAGTTGCTAGATCAGCCGTTTCTGAACTTCATTCTCAATGCCTGCTGGCCCCTCAGCATTGTCGCAAGGAAAGGAACTGATTTTAGTACTCCTTGTCACCCATATGGGGTTACCCCTGAAACATCCAAACATTTTGATTATTGAAATAACCATTTTTTTTCACGGATTCCCCTTTACGATCTGAGTGATAAGCATCCTCTACCCCCGCGAGGGCTTGTGGTATTATCCCGAAAACCGCTAAATCCAAGATGCCCACAGGTTCACACAAACCTCAATATGCAAGAATCCAAACTAGGGCGCGGAAAATCCTACTGGACCCTCCGCACCCTGCCCACCACCTTTTCCAGCTACTCCCCTCAGACATTTAAACAGCTTCTTCCCCCAAGCCATTAACTCTTTGAACTCTTTCAACAGTAGCCAAAATGGAACTGTATAGTGCCACTTAGCAGTTTTTTTTGACGACGATACTAGTGCAGCGTGTTCTACCGGAAACAAATTCCTTGTGTGTTCTACATACTTGGCAATAAAGAAGATTCTGATTCTGATTCTGATGTCCGCGCACGACTGGTGGCTTTTGTTCAATCCGTTTTAGTATGCAGAAGCACAATTCAAAGTTTCAGCCCTTCCAAAAAAATGTTTTCTTCGCACATATACGTATGTACGTATATAAAAAAGGGGGAAGGGTGGTTTGCAGATCCTTAACTAAACACATGCAACGTCTTTTAAAGAAATTCTGCATTCTCGGGGAAGAATGAAAATTATTTGCACCAAATGACCTACTTGTGCGCATCAGCTAGTCTTTATCGTGTCCTATCCAGATGGCCACAGGCAGGAGAATGGATGGGATAATGCCTTTGTATTACAATAGACGGACGATGGAGAGTGCAGCTGTCGGACATATCCAACTGAACTGAAACACATTTACTTTCATCAATTGCGTGCTGAGGAACAAATAGAAGGTACATAAACATAGTATACCTTATTTATACATATAAAGGTAGCTTAGTTAGCATACATTCAGTGATTTATTGGAATATCACTCCCGCTGCGATTCACTCACATGGGCTATAAAACGGTTTTGGTTTAGAACCATAAATGTATGATAGCGTGTGCGTGGTGATATAATTCAGTGTTACCTGATCTGAGTTGTCCACATAAACATCAAATGCCGTTCCCTCACAAAGCCGAAGGTCCTGAAACCACGGCCTGTGTGACGTCACGGCTGAAGTGCAGCTGCCGAAGAGGGGAGGGGTCTTCTTGTGCTTGAAGCGAAGTGCTGCCACCTGCTGGAACGGAAGGTGAAGCGAACGACAAGCTTCGATTTAATTCCGCTTCACTGGGCAGTGGGCACCAGTTTATCGCGGGGGATAAATTAACCAATCAAGCCACCACACTAATTGTTACAATTAAAAATTAGTAATTGTCATGGAACCTTTGGACTGTGTGAGAAAGTCGGAGTATCCCACGGGAGGGAATCCTAACTTCAGCCGAGATAAAAAAAAACATTTTTTTTAGGCAATACATGTGTATATTTCTTGCTATCCATAAATATGAAATATTCGAACCATTTTCTTCAATTTATTGGACTTCTCCTTTGGGTGATTGTTGCGCTAATCATTCTGGCAGCAGTCTTAGCGTTTTAACAGTAACCAAAATGGTAACTTTTCGCAGCGATTGAAAGTACTCACGAGAGAAATGATGCACAGCAGTGTCAATCATTGGTCTGGGAACTCGACAAACATTTTTTTTTCTGCGCATGCTCTTAAAAATCATGAAATTTCTTCAATCGTGTCTTTGCCTCACACACACATCCAGACGCGCACACTGAACACTCCCACTCAAAGACATGTTCACAATTTCATGCAGCAAACAAAAAGAAAAACATCGAAACAAGAAATGTACATTGTTGTAAAAATAAAAACATCATACATATTTGCAACACTCTGCAAGCTTGAAAATATTCACATTTTTCCAAATATCTCTTGAATCTTATGTCACCGCCTTAGTAAAAAGATCTGCAACCATGTTTTCTGTTGGACAATATTTTATAGATATTTTCCCCTCAGTGTGCGCAGACCGTATAAAGTGAAATTTAATATCTACGTGTTTGCTTCTCTGCCTACACACTGGGTTTTTGGACAAAGCTATTGCCCCCTGATTGTCCTCATATATTTTTACTGGTACGTGGTGGTTACTGCTGAATATCCCTTTCAATAATTGGACAAGGTACATGCTTTCTTAAGTTGTGGCCGCCGGTGCCATATACTCAGCTTCACAAGTTGATAATGCCACATTTGGCTGTTTTATACTTTTCCATGATATAGCTGGGCCTTCCTTACTGAGGCTAAAACAATATCCGGTTGTGCTCCTCCTGTCATTTATATCGGCAGCCCAATCAGCGTCACTATATCCTTCTAGTCTTAATTTCCCTTCAAATTTTCGGCAATTAAGCTCTTGATCTGAAGTACCTTTTAAATATTTTAGTAAGTGTTTAACTGCAGTCCAATGCTGCTGTCTTGGTTCAGCTAGGTGTTGTGAGAGTTTGCTAACAACCCAGCTTAAATCAGGTCTGGTACATGTTATGTATATTAGACTGCCCACTATCTCTCTGTCAACTCTCCCTGATGAGTTGACAATTTCACCCTCACTGTTAAAGTTCAATTTCTGTTCACAAGGGGTGCTTCTTACTTTGCACTCAGCCATTCCAAATTTTCTCAACATTCTCTCAATGTGTTTCTTTTGAGTTATCCTTTACTTTGTTTAAAATCAATACCTAAGAAGTGTCTAAGTGGACCCATATCTTTCATTTTGAACCATCTTTTTAGCATTTCTTTTACTTCACTGTGTAGTGTATCGTGACTCGCCGCGATGATTAAGTCATCCACTCACAAAATGGCCTTTTCATTTTGAGATTCTCTGTAGTAAACAGTGATCAGCATCATTTTGTATAAAACCATTCATTATTAGGTGATTGTTTAGTAACGCCCTGACTGCTTTAAAGGACAACCGACGTCACTTTTTTTGTTTCTTAACTGACATCAGAAAAACGTTTTATAGCATCTAAAATACCCAAAACACGCAGTATGATATTTTTATTCAAATGCAAAGCACCAATAAAAATGACTTAAAGTGTCCAAAATCTGCAAAAAAAATTAGCATTTTCAGAATGTCCCGCCCCCAGTTCGTGATGTCACGCCAAGACGTCTTGCATTGCTTGAGAATCAAAACAATGGCTTCAGATTCGGAGAATATGCTTTCTTGTTACACCTCCAGTTATGAATATGATTCAAATAGTTCTGAAGAGGAAGGTGACCAAAACGAAAAAGGACCTTTTAATGGTGAGGCATTATTGGGCCAAACATCAAAATGAAATTTCTGATGCAGCAAGGATACGGTCTGGATACATTTTATTTTCACACAGTGGTAATTCATTGGAAATAAGCAATTATTTTTAATTCATTCTCCATTTAATGTTGTACAACCATTATTTCAGGGAGGAGTTGCTAGATCAGCCGTTTCTGAACTTCATTCTCAATGCCTGCTGGCCCCTCAGCATTGTCGCAAGGAAAGGAACTGATTTTAGTACTCCTTGTCACCCATATGGGGTTACCCCTGAAACATCCAAACATTTTGATTATTGAAATAACCATTTTTTTCACGGATTCCCCTTTACGATCTGAGTGATAAGCATCCTCTACCCCCGCGAGGGCTTGTGGTATTATCCCGAAAACCGCTAAATCCAAGATGCCCACAGGTTCACACAAACCTCAATATGCAAGAATCCAAACTAGGGCGCGGAAAATCCTACTGGACCCTCCGCACCCTGCCCACCACCTTTTCCAGCTACTCCCCTCAGACATTTAAACAGCTTCTTCCCCCAAGCCATTAACTCTTTGAACTCTTTCAACAGTAGCCAAAATGGAACTGTATAGTGCCACTTAGCAGTTTTTTTTGACGACGATACTAGTGCAGCGTGTTCTACCGGAAACAAATTCCTTGTGTGTTCTACATACTTGGCAATAAAGAAGATTCTGATTCTGATTCTGATGTCCGCGCACGACTGGTGGCTTTTGTTCAATCCGTTTTAGTATGCAGAAGCACAATTCAAAGTTTCAGCCCTTCCAAAAAAATGTTTTCTTCGCACATATACATATGTACGTATATAAAAAAGGGGGAAGGGTGGTTTGCAGATCCTTAACTAAACACATGCAACGTCTTTTAAAGAAATTCTGCATTCTCGGGGAAGAATGAAAATTATTTGCACCAAATGACCTACTTGTGCGCATCAGCTAGTCTTTATCGTGTCCTATCCAGATGGCCACAGGCAGGAGAATGGATGGGATAATGCCTTTGTATTACAATAGACGGACGATGGAGAGTGCAGCTGTCAGACATATCCAACTGAACTGAAACACATTTACTTTCATCAATTGCGTGCTGAGGAACAAATAGAAGGTACATAAACATAGTATACCTTATTTATACATATAAAGGTAGCTTAGTTAGCATACATTCAGTGATTTATTGGAATATCACTCCCGCTGCGATTCACTCACATGGGCTATAAAACGGTTTTGGTTTAGAACCATAAATGTATGATAGCGTGTGCGTGGTGATATAATTCAGTGTTACCTGATCTGAGTTGTCCACATAAACATCAAATGCCGTTCCCTCACAAAGCCGAAGGTCCTGAAACCACGGCCTGTGTGACGTCACGGCTGAAGTGCAGCTGCCGAAGAGGGGAGGGGTCTTCTTGTGCTTGAAGCGAAGTGCTGCCACCTGCTGGAACGGAAGGTGAAGCGAACGACAAGCTTCGATTTAATTCCGCTTCACTGGGCAGTGGGCACCAGTTTATCGCGGGGGATAAATTAACCAATCAAGCCACCACACTAATTGTTACAATTAAAAATTAGTAATTGTCATGGAACCTTTGGACTGTGTGAGAAAGTCGGAGTATCCCACGGGAGGGAATCCTAACTTCAGCCGAGATAAAAAAAAACATTTTTTTTAGGCAATACATGTGTATATTTCTTGCTATCCATAAATATGAAATATTCGAACCATTTTCTTCAATTTATTGGACTTCTCCTTTGGGTGATTGTTGCGCTAATCATTCTGGCAGCAGTCTTAGCGTTTTAACAGTAACCAAAATGGTAACTTTTCGCAACGATTGAAAGTACTCACGAGAGAAATGATGCACAGCAGTGTCAATCATTGGTCTGGGAACTCGACAAACATTTTTTTTTCTGCGCATGCTCTTAAAAATCATGACATTTCTTCAATCGTGTCTTTGCCTCACACACACATCCAGACGCGCACACTGAACACTCCCACTCAAAGACATGTTCACAATTTCATGCAGCAAACAAAAAGAAAAACATTGAAACAAGAAATGTACATTGTTGTAAAAATAAAAACATCATACATATTTGCAACACTCTGCAAGCTTGAAAATATTCACATTTTTCCAAATATCTCTTGAATCTTATGTCACCGCCTTAGTAAAAAGATCTGCAACCATGTTTTCTGTTGGACAATATTTTATAGATATCTTCCCCTCAGTGTGCGCAGACCGTATAAAGTGAAATTTAATATCTACGTGTTTGCTTCTCTGCCTACACACTGGGTTTTTGGACAAAGCTATTGCCCCCTGATTGTCCTCATATATTTTTACTGGTACGTGGTGGTTACTGCTGAATATCCCTTTCAATAATTGGACAAGGTACATGCTTTCTTGAGTTGTGGCCGCCGGTGCCATATACTCAGCTTCACAAGTTGATAATGCCACATTTGGCTGTTTTATACTTTTCCATGATATAGCTGGGCCTTCCTTAGTGAGGCTAAAACAATATCCGGTTGTGCTCCTCCTGTCATTTATATCGGCAGCCCAATCAGCGTCACTATATCCTTCTAGTCTTAATTTCCCTTCAAATTTTCGGCAATTAAGCTCTTGATCTGAAGTACCTTTTAAATATTTTAGTAAGTGTTTAACTGCAGTCCAATGCTGCTGTCTTGGTTCAGCTAGGTGTTGTGAGAGTTTGCCAACAACCCAGCTTAAATCAGGTCTGGTACATGTTATGTATATTAGACTGCCCACTATCTCTCTGTCAACTCTCCCTGATGAGTTGACAATTTCACCCTCACTGTTAAAGTTCAATTTCTGTTCACAAGGGGTGCTTCTTACTTTGCACTCAGCCATTCCAAATTTTCTCAACATTCTCTCAATGTGTTTCTTTTGAGTTATCCTTTACTTTGTTTAAAATCAATACCTAAGAAGTGTCTAAGTGGACCCATATCTTTCATTTTGAACCATCTTTTTAGCATTTCTTTTACTTCACTGTGTAGTGTATCGTGACTCGCCGCGATGATTAAGTCATCCACTCACAAAATGGCCTTTTCATTTTGAGATTCTCTGTAGTAAACAGTGATCAGCATCATTTTGTATAAAACCATTCATTATTAGGTGATTGTTTAGTAACGCCCTGACTGCTTTAAAGGACAACCGACGTCACTTTTTTTGTTTCTTAACTGACATCAGAAAAACGTTTTATAGCATCTAAAATACCCAAAACACGCAGTATGATATTTTTATTCAAATGCAAAGCACCAATAAAAATGACTTAAAGTGTCCAAAATCTGCAAAAAAATTAGCATTTTCAGAATGTCCCGCCCCCAGTTCGTGATGTCACGCCAAGACGTCTTGCATTGCTTGAGAATCAAAACAATGGCTTCAGATTCGGAGAATATGCTTTCTTGTTACACCTCCAGTTATGAATATGATTCAAATAGTTCTGAAGAGGAAGGCATACATGTTTGCAATCGATTAAAGAATTTATTCCATGCCATTTTGAGGCAACATTGGGGAGAAACGATCACCAGAAAAGAGGCACAAAATGGCGACCTCCTGTGGCCACCTCCGTTTCCACAGGCTGATAAATTCTTTATATGGAGCTTGGACACCCTCTTCTGGCGGCTTTTGGGTGCAACACAAGGTTTTCAGACCAAACAATATAGCAAAATACATTTACGTGATGGAAGGACTGCTACAATGTGTCTTTTTTTTCGGTCAGGGGGTGTTCCTTTAGTGACGTCACGTACGGACTCGTCACCAACTCAAAAACAAGACTTCCTGAATATTCAGCGCGAGTCTTAAAACGTAAAATATAGCTATATGCGGTGGAATCTTAAAACGTGAAATATAGCTATATGTGGTGGAATCTTTTTAAAATACGTTCAGTAGAAGTCATTTGAAGCCATTTTACAAATTATGGACACAACTTGTCCGGAGACGTCGGTTGTCCTTTAAGCCAAACAGTGATTTGTTGACCTTACTCCACATATAATTCACAGTCCATTGGAGCATGGCGATATGCAGTCTTCACGTCCATTTGGTGTAGGGTGAGATCTTCTTGCACAGCCACCTGCATCAGCGCTCGAATAGAATTCATATTAACTGTCGGTGAAAATGTCTCTCTGTAGTCAATTCCTTCCACATGACCAAATCATGTTGCCACAAATCTGGCTTTACAAGTCTCAGAGCCATCTGGGTTTTCTTTCACCGTATACACCCAGCGACCTCCCACTGCTTGTTTGGCCTTCGGTAGCGGGGTCAGAGTGAAAGTCTCCTTTTCTTTCAGGGATTCCATCTCCTCTTCCATTGCAGTAGCCCACATTTTTAACTTGTCAGATTGCATAGCCTCTTTAAAAGTCCTAGGTACACCATATGTTTGTAGAAATAGTCAATATTTTCGGATTTTGTCATCATCACACTTAGTTTTACATATGTATTGTATATGTATTCTGGAGCCCTTTTTTGTCTTTTAGGAAACCTCCTTCCCTGTTCAGTCTGAATATTGGCTGTTTCTACTGTCTCTTCAGCACTCTGTTCTTTGCTTTTCAAGTTGATCTTGACTCTGTTTGATTTCCTTTAGGGTTACTTTACTGTAGCTCTGAATATCGTCCCACAAGTCACCGTTTCAGTTTGACCATCTGTGTTGTTTTTCATTAAAATTTTCACCAATCTGTCTCAGGACTTTTCTTGTCTCGGGGTAGTACACATTATAGGCTGGACTATACTTATCATAGCCTACGAAAATCCCCATCTCACATCTGGAATCTTATTTTTGTCCTGTTTATAAACGTAACATTCACAGCCAAATATTTGCATGTTAGAAAGGTTGGGTACCTTTCCTGTAAAAGCCTGGTAAGGTGTCTGCTGTAGCCGCTTATTGTAGCATCTGTTGCGAATTTGAGCGGCCGTTTGTACAGCATATGTCCATAGTTGCTTGGGAAGGTTACTTTCCAACAACATGCATCTAGACATCTCAAATAGTGTTCGCCAACCTTTAGGCTCGCCAACCATTAGGCTCGTGTTTCCCTCTAATAGACATTCCTTTAACCACTTTTTCTAATTGAACAACATCTTCGAAGTTACAATGACCCATTACAGTGAGACCTCAACTTACGAACTTAATTGGTTCCCAGACAGAGTGTGTAAGGTAAAAAGTGTGTATCTAAAAAAAAATGTCCCATAGGAAACCATTAAAATGGGAATAATCCGTTCCCGGGTTTCCATAAAATATACTTTTCAACTAAATAAGCCTTAAAACTACACACAACATACCTTATTCTATGTATAATAAATGTGCTAGTGTATTGTAATGAAAGAAATACACTGCATTGTATAATAAAGTCACTTTATTTACATCATTTATGGCTTGATGGAATGGCGTTGGAGGTCAAAGGTCAAAAGGAATTGCTGTTTGGCAAGAGGCACATTACATGAGGACTGTATTTAAAGAAATAAACTGTGCTGTAAAATAAAGTTTTATTTACCTTTTTGATGGTCGTTGATGGCTTATGGAAGGAGAGTCACCTTCCATAAGGACTGTTGGTAACTTAACCTCTGGTGCTGTTCGGTCGTGTGCTTCCGCCGAAGATCACTCCGCCAGCCGTGGTGGGTGTGTATTATGAAAATAGTGCTTATTATAAGGTTTAATTTTCATAAATTTGACGTTTGTAAGACATAAAAAGTTTGTAAGATAAGGTGTTTGTAAGTTCAGGTCTCACTGTATTTTGTGCCAAGTTTGGATATCATAACAACCATATGCTTCATTGACATTTTTCTCTTCTATTGTGTTTAGGTAATACACTCTAACAAATACCTCCATTTTGAATTTTGTCCCATCTCTGTGGACTAACCAGTCATCACCGTCTTTTAAGCGGACCTCTGCACCACTCGCTGTTGCTGCTTTGACGGAGAAGATGTTCTGCGGAAATGCTGGGATGTAGAGTGCTTGCTTGAGTCTCATCTTCACGCGTCGTCCCTCGCTGTCCAGCAAGTACAACTCAGCCTCGTCTCTCATCTTTGCCATTCTGCTCACCTTGGTTCCGTCTGCGAGCTCAATGATGTGGTCCTCGGGTTTGAAGCTCTTGTCGACTGTTTTGAACTTTGTGGTGTCGTTGACCATATGTGCTGTGGCGCCACTGTCGACCATAAAGCCTTTCTTGTTTCCAGTTGTCGGATGGTCATTTAGATTGAAGAAGAATGTGTGCTCTGACTCGATCTCGTCAGCAGCTTCCTTCATGACATTGCGGCCTCGTCCTCGACCGCGTGGGCCTTGATGTGGCGTGTCCCACCTTCTTTCCTCTCTTCTCGGCTGGGAAGTGCGAGGCATGTGCCCTCTCTTACCATTTTATTCTGCGTATGCTCTTAAAAAGGCTTCACAATTTCCAGGTATCACATGATCAGCTCGTTTCGCAGGTGATATCAATCATGAAATTTCCTCAATCGTGTCTTTGCCTCACACACACATCCACACACAACAGTGATTTTTGCTACTGTACCAAATTTACCTTCGCACCATGGATGAATTAAAATCTATATCGTTATGTTGTCTACAGTGTGTGTCCTGTCCTGTTCTGTGTCACACGTAAGATGGAGTCAATCACAGGTTGTTTATACTATAATGCCGCTCGGCGTGATAAAGGATGCGCACAGTCGCTGGCACAGCTTGTCATGCTTTTATTGAGCAAACGAAGCAGTTAGCACAATCATACCGGAGTTGTTGTTCCGCCACAACTCACGCGCAGTCATTCTACTCAGGCTCTCTCGCGGACTACTCGTTGTCGGGTCCTGCCTACTCTCCGTGACGTCATGCTCCGCCGACTAGCCCAGCCCCCAAACATGCAAATCGCAAGAACCGGACATTACACTACTAGGAAGAGTGTTGCATGACATTTAGGAAGGAGGTAAGACAAGCACTGGGTGGGCAAGAGGTCCTTCCAGATGACTGGCAATCTACAGCGAACATAATCAGAGACACAGGTCGGAAAGTACTTGGTGTATCAAGTGGAAGAAAGGTAGATAAGGAGACTTGGTGGTGGAATGGGGTGGTGCAGGAGTGTATACAGAGAAAGAGGTTAGCAAAGAAGAAGTGGGACACAGAGGATGGACGAGAGTAGACAGCAGTACAAGGAGATGCAGCGCACGGTGAAAGTACAGGTGGAAAAGGCCAAACAAGAGGCCTATGATGACTTGTATGCTCGGCTGGACAGCAAGGAAGGCGAGACAGAGAGACAAAGATGATAAGGACCTACAGTAGGTCCGGGTGATTAAGGATAGAGATGGCAATGTATTAACAGGTGCCAATTGTGTGATGGCAAGATGGAAAGAGTACTTTGAAGAATTGATGAATGAGGAAAATGAGAAGGAACAAAGAGTAGAAGACGTGACTGTTGTGGACCAAGGCGTAGCAAACATTAGCAAAGATGAAGTGAGGAGGGCGCTGAAGAGGATGAAGGGGGGAAAGGCACTTGGGCCTGATGATTTACCAATCGAGGTATGGAAGTGTCTTGGAGAGGTGGCGGTCTTAGATGGTGAACAGATGCCTGAAGAATGCAGACGAAGTGTACTCATGCCCATTTTTAAGAACAAAGGATATGTGCAGAGTTGTACTAACTACGGAGGAATAAAGTCGATTAGGCATACAATGAAACTCTGGGAAAGAGTAGTTGAAGCAAGACTAAGAGCAGAAGTGAACATTTGTGAGCAGCAATATGGCTTCATGCCAAAAAAAAGAGTACGACAGATGGTGTGTGTGTTTGCTTTAAGAATGCTGATAGAGAAGTACAGAGAAGGTCAGAAGGAATTGCATTGTGTCTTTGTAGATCTGGAGAAAGCGTATGACAGGGTGCCCAGAGAAGAGCTGTGGCATTGCATGAGGAAGTCTGGAGTGACGGAAAAGTATGTCAGAGCGGTGCAAGACATGTATCATGACTGTAAGACAATTGTGAGGTGTGCTGTCGATGTGACGGAGGAATTCAAGGTTGTGGTGGGACTCCACCAGGGGTCAGATCTAAGCCCCTTCTTATATGCTATGGTGATGGACAGGCTAACAGACGATGTTAGACAAGAATCTCCTTGGACCATGATGTTTGCAGATGACATTGTGATCTGCAGCGAGAACGGGGAACAGGTGGCAGAGAAACTAGAAATGTGGAGATATGTCCTGGAAAGGATTGGATTGGATATGCCTTTATTAGTCTCACAGTGGAGAAATTTACATTTCAGGAATGAAAGGAGAGGAATGAAGATCAGTCGCAGCAAGACGGAATACATGTGTGTGAATGAGAGGGATCCAAGTGCAAGAGTGATGCTACAGGGAGAAGAAACAAAGAAGGTGGAGGATTTTAGTTACTTGGGGTCAACTGTCCATAACAATGGAGAGTGTGGAAGAGAGGTGAAGAAGCGTGTCCAGGTAGGCTGGAGCGGCTGGAGAAAAATGTCAGGTGTGATGTGTGAGAGGAGGGTTTCAGCTAGGATGAAACGAAAAGTGTATAAAACAGTGGTGAGACCAGCCATGATGTTTGGACTGAAGACAGTGCCACTGAAGAAAAGAAAGGAAGCAGAGCTGAAGGTAGCAGAGCTGAAGATGTTGAGGTTTTCTTTGGGAGGGACCAGGTTGGATAGGATCACGAATGAGTACATTAGAGGGATAACTCATATTAGAGGCTTTGTGAGAAAGTCAGAGAGGCCAGCCTGAGATGGTTTGGACATGTCCAGAGGAGAGAGAGTGAGAGTATATTGGGAGAAGGATGATGAGCCTTGAACTGCCAGGCAGGAGACCGAGAGGAAGACCGAAGAGGAGGTTTATGGATGTGGTCAAAGAGGACATGAAGGAGCTGGTGTGAGAGAAGAGGATGCATAAAACCAGGATAGATGGAGGACATTGATTCGCTGTGGCGACCCCTGAAGGGAAAAGCCGAAAGGAAAAGAAGAAGGACATTACACTACGTTGCTGGGTTTTTCTTGAACAGATTTTTAATTTCACTTTCTAAGTCAACATTGAAGTACAGGTATAGCACATCTGTTTATTCGAAGAAGATTGTGGCTTGAAAAAAATCACCCGGAACCTCGTGAGAGCCCTCCCAAGTGATTGCCTGTGTTTTCTCAAGATAGGTCTGGCTTCCATTCGTTTTTTTTAAATATGACCTTAATCACCAAATACTTTTGAATGTAATCAGGAATGTTTTGTGGGATGACAAACCGAGATTGCATTTGACGAGACGAGATCGCATTTGAGTGTGGATAAGTGGTACAGGAAATGTATGGTTATCCACTTTTGTTAGCTAAAAGCAGGTCAATTTTTCCTCAACAAGTTGATTAGAAATGAGAATAATGTACTGCATAGTTAAATAAGTTCTTTTGATTAAAAAAAATACTGTATTAAAGATAACCAGCACGAACAATTTCTGTCTGCATGAACTTCCATAAAATGACAAATTAAAGTTCAAACTTCACATGTATGGCTATACAATGTCTGTATTTCTAACGACCGGCTGTTATGGTGAATAACGACAAGGAACATCAAACTTTGAAAATACAGACATTTATTAAAAATATGACCAACCATTCACTCATTTAATCTGTTAATTTTTCTCTCTCTCTCTCAATCCATAGAAAGGCAGCTAAAATCTCTGTCACAAGAAGCAGTTTTACATAAAGATTCACCCCTCGGTGTCCGGAAATGGCACATCCCCAACAGCATGCTGAATATAATGCAAATGAAGCCGAGTGATGTCCTCAAAGCCCATACCGCATTCAAAACATTCAAATTCCCAAAACTTGGGATGCTCTCCTTGTTGGTTTTCTTCTGGTCGCTCACCCTTGCCAAGCTCCTGTGTCGTTTGTGCTTTTTCTGTTTTTCTAATTTCTAATTTTGGCGGCTGGTGTACAAGTTCCCCATGTACCGGCACGTCGGACTGAGCAAACTGTTGATTCTTTAAAGGCTCCCCGGATTTCTCCAAATTTCCAGATTTTTGCAAACTTCCTTCTGTTTCTACAGAGAATTCGTCTTGATGATTTTCAAGAAGGTTTCCGCCTTCATCACCGGACCTGACTACGTCCATTTTCGGACTAGTTGCAAAAACGTCGGTCCGCGATGAAGCGTGGTTGCTGCTGAGGTGGTCGAGAAGCAGAGGTGATGTACAAAAGCGCTTGGAACAAACGAAGCACTTGTGCTTGCCCAGGTGGTGTATTTGCAGATGTCTACTCAAGTAATCTTCTTGTATGAAACCCTTGTTGCAACTAAGACACCAAAAAGGCCTCGTTTTATGGAAATCATCGTGAACCAACCACGAATTGAGGGTATCAAAGGTCTTGTTGCACTGATTGCATCTGTGCACCTCACGTGATATGTGCGTCAGAAGGTGACCACGGAGACGAGTTTCCCTGTAGAAAGTCATTCCACACATGGGGCAGTTGTACTTTTCGGCGCTTTTGTCTTTCGGGTCTTTAGCGAAAGAGGACCTCTTCTTGTGTCGCGCTTTGTGCTTTTGAAAAGACAATAGATAATAATATGATTTCCCACATGTCAGGCACCGATACGGTGACTTCGTGGGGCGTGAAGTTGGCGATAAACCTGTGCCATCGGGGCCATCTGACCTCGCTTGGTGAGCACTCTGAGATTTCGGAATCCAATCCACATCATTGTCCTGGTCATCAGTCCTGAACTCCCCTTGAGTATCCAAGTCATCCAAAGTGGTTTCAGACCCGCAATCCTGCGCAACTTTCCTCTGCTTGGCTAAAAATAGGGGGAAATTCATGGTTAAAGAAGGCATTTTATCGGCATTTCGTTAAGTATTTTCAGGAAAGGTCAGAAAATTTGTTGAGTATGTACATTGAGAGGCAGCAGATGTCTCTTCGTTCACAGATGTTAGATTTGTATTAGTCAGCAGATTTCAAATGACGACTACATGACATGGTAACACTGTAGGGCTTTGGGGAGGGGTAATGGGATGCACGATAAGAACATTTGCTATGTCCTGAAGCACCAATCCACAAAGCTAATTTGAATTATGGTCTTCTCATTTCTTTGGTCTGTGAATTAAATGCATTTTCTTTTAACCATATTGCTTTCCACCATAACGGCGATGACAATTGTCACTCATTGGTGAAGTCTAGCAAGATATATTTGCTTACTTTAAAATTCTATCATTGGCTAAATATTGTGCTATGCACACAGCAGGCAGCATTGCATCATAAAAGCTATCAAACAAATGAATGTTTGAAACAACAAGGCCAACTCTTGAGCTCTTATCACTTCAAAACCACAGGGGGAAGAAAATTGGCACCTGTTGAAATACAGCAAACAAAATGTTTCCATACTTTGAATAAAATGCGGGAGACTGAAGCCACTGACTTATTCAAAAAGACTTTGTCATTGACTTTACTCAGTAAATTGAAGAAAAAAAAAAAGGTTTTCTATACAGTGGTACCTCTACTCATGAAAATCTCTTCAAATGCAAATTTCAAGTTACGAAACGTCTCAACAGGAAAATATTGCCTCTTGTTACAAAAGAAATTTCAAGATACTCAAGGTAAAAAACAGGTATGGCCTGCTACTCATATCTCCACGTTTCCTGAACGCAACGTACCTGAAACTACTCTGTCATTGCCTATTACTAAGCATACTTCTGGCATCCTATTCGCAAAGAGGCACTTCGACCGAATGCGTCTTTGTGAATACACAGATAGATATGAAGACCACTCCTCAAAGAGAATGTGGACTAAAGAGGGAAAGAAACAATGGGTATGCAGTTTAATGACCATCATGCTTATTCTCTTTTTTAAAATAAGCACAACTCTCATTTCCTGTGCAATAATCTAATAATAACATGTATTTGTGAAATATTTTGATGATGTTTTATGCCTTAGAAAAGAAAAGATTAATGTCTGAATTTTGATGGGGTTCGGAACAAATTAGGGCATATACATGGGAAACGCATCTCCTTACATTTTCTAGTTCAGAAATTTTGACCAGAAGAAATTAATTTCATCAGTAGAAGTACTGTTTTACATCACACAGATTGTGTAAACTGGTGTGAAGTCATTACACAAGCAACTAATTCAGACTATAATACATCCCTTTATTATAAGTTACAAAACAGCATGTAAACATGTAGGCAAAGGCATGTTAGTCAATTTCTGGGGTGGGAAAATAGCCGAATTCATACTTACAGCACAAATGTTTCCCCCAAAATATGTGATTTAAGGAACGAAGAACCATCCCAAATGAATATAAGTAGCACATTTAAATTGTAATCAATAAATAGCTTTGTCACAAGATGGTAATAAACAATGGAAGTGCGTAGTATTCAATTCATGCAGAACAATATGTACACACCATAATGTACATTAAACAGGCGCTGCCCAAAGTCAGCTGGGATAGGCTTCACAAGCTCGCGTCCCTCGTGAGGAAAATAAATTAGAAAAGTCATGGGTGCATATTAGCGCTCCATGTCAGGATTTTTTTGGGGGACGGGGAAAACAAGGTGGTCCATTGGGTTTGCCTGGCCATTGTTATTTGAGACAACATTTCAATATTTGTTATTTCAATATTGACAGCACTACTTTTTTTCGCTCTCCCAATTTTAAATGGAAAGCCATTAACTTGAATACATATTACAAAAGCATTGATTTACTGTACGTATCGAAGTATATACAGACGCTACCCGACTTACAAGCATTCGTATTACGAACTACGGTACATACCAACATTTTTTGCGGGGTATGTCGAAAATGTTCAGACAGAAATGCTGTAAGTCAGATTTTGTATTGCGCCCCTTTTTCCAGGGGACACCACTGTCCTTCACGCACACACACATTGGAGACAGCGCACGGCTATGCTAAGTATTGCCAACGGGTTCAGGGCCATCCGCCGAGCTCACTTGTGATCGGCTGTGTCGAGTATGTGGGCAGTGAAGGCTCTGAGGATGAGGCGATGCATAACAAAAAGTAATGGCTGCTCGCACATAATTCAGTCATTATGTGCCAGCAGCTTCAGTAATGGCTTACTGAAGACCCAAGGATATATGTCGTCGTACTACAGTAGGTGTGAATTATTTTTTTCGATTGTTAGAGCGTCTGTGATTTATACTTCCCCGTTCAGTGTTTGACTTCCATACATTCCATACAAAATATAGCACAGACAACTTGCGAACGAATTCACCTCACGAACGAGCGCTCGGAACATGCTTTCATGACACCCAAATATTGAGAATGTGCAAATTATTAAAAGGGTTGTGCGAGGCGGCGTTGTAAACAGTTTATACAACACTCAAGTAGTGTGAAGGAAAGCTTGGGAAGGGGAGAACTGACATATAATTAAATAACCGGATCCAAAATAAAATGCTTCATACGTAAACAAATATTTTAATAGATATTTTGTGCATGCTTTGTATAATGCTGGTGCAAATCAGTTTCTTGACTAAAAGTAGCTCCACATTCAAGGCAAGTAAGGACATCTGGATCTCCTGACAACACAGCAGCAGGGCCTTCACTTTGCCAATTGGAATCGCCGATAGCAGCGTGGCCATATTGAGGAAGGACCGGTAAGTCATCCACGGTCGCAGAAGCGTGAGGGCAATCACACGCAGCACTTTTACAAAGCAAACAGTTCTGCTTTTGGAATTTGGATGACGGAAGAGAGTTCCCTGTGACTCTGACATATTTAGTGTTCAAAGCAGCGCTGAGACGTAAGCGAACTTCGTTAGGTAGCCGAAATCGGACCTGATCATGCCAGGCGAGGTGTTGCTGCAGTTGACTCTCAGTTAAAAAGCCATTGCAGCACAGGGCGCAGCAAAAAGGTCGACTTTTTGCCTTAGTCTTGTGAGTTTCTAACTGCCCCTCGGTTTGGAAAGCTTTGCCGCACTTCCCGCACTTGAAGAGACATTTGACGATTGGTTCGGAGAGGCGGTTGAGAAGCGGTGACACCTCAACTAAGGGATCAGGAGCTTGGACCACCGGCTTAGACTCTGGGCATAATTTAGGGTTAGGATGTGTAGCAGTGGCTTCACACTCAAGGTGTGGCACACTCCAAGGAGAAGAATCAATTTTGCTTATTTCTGTTGCGACATTTTCACACTTGATTTTGCAGCTTGCTGCTACACCTGGGATTTGAGCATCCAATTCACTGTCTTCTCTACTTTTTGAATGTACTTGCCAAGAGTGAGCGCGAAGACCCCTGGGTTTGGAAAAGCTTGCCAGGCAGAGGGGACACTGGAAATTTTGTGCCGTGGGTATTGTCGAGATAGATTCACAAACATTCATCACACTTAGCGAGGAGTCATCTGTCTGAGTATCTCTAGCTTGTAAAATGTTGCTATGCTCATTGGAAAAAGGGGCCTGCGGACATGTTTGGGGACCTTCCAAGGTCTCAATCTTGGGTTTCACGTTAGGTTGAAACGGCAGTGGGGACGTTTGGCAATCCTGCTGCAGGCAGCGGTTCGGAAAACGTTGTTTAAGAGAGGAAAGTTTATCATTTGTATGCCATCGTTTATGAGAACCAAGGGCAGAGTTAGACAAAAATCGCTTGCCACATTCTGAGCAGGGAAACTGATAATATTCCTCGTCCACCAAAAATGAGAGGGCCGCTTTTCCTCTTTTTTTGGAGAAACCCTTTGCATGAATTCTTTTATGCAAATTCAAAGCCCCGACAACTGAAAAGCTTTTTTCACACTTGTTACACCTGTATCTCAATTTGCTGGCATTTTCAAAGCCGAATACGCTACTTGGACTTTCCATGTCCCCCACCTCCTTCAAGTTATGCGGCAACTTCACCGAACTTTGTTCAGAGTTCACGGACGAATTATTATTGAGATTTTTGGTGTGAGACTCCTTTATGAGAGGCTCTTTTTTAATGCAGAGCTTTCTGTGTGTCTGCAACAAGGCCTTGTTGCTGAAATGTTTGAGGCAAGTGGCACACTGAAAATCCACTTGCCGAACGCAAGACCTCGGAGGCGATGGTGAATGTCCGCTCTCATTTCCATGATACTTCATATGAAACTGAAGCGCTTTAGCCCGGGAGAAAAGCTTCCCGCAGTCGGGGCAGCTATATGTATTCTTTTGCAGCTGTTCGACCTGATGCTGAAAAGATTTACTCGGCGGCGGGAGGAGCTCACTATGCACAACCTGATGTCTGAGAAGACTGGAAAAAAGACGGAACGTTCTGTTGCAGATTTCGCATTGATGATTCCCGTTTTCGTGTGTACGCATGTGCAGCGTCATAATCCCTTTGTGTCGGAACTTTCGACCGCACACAGGACACGCGACCTTTGCGGTCGAGCGAGGACGTCCACGGCGTAGCGGCTGCGTAACACCGGTTCGAAGCTTCACATCAACACAGTGGCTTGGAGTTTGCTTATGATGCGAGTACGCTCCTAAAGACCAAAAACCTTTCCCACACTGCTCGCAGTGGTAGATCTTGGGGCCGAGGAGAGTTTTTTTGGGATTGTACACTTTTGCGCGCCGCGATATACTTTCTGTGCTGTTTTTGGCGTGGTTGCGCTTGTGGTTCAACGAGCCTGACGTCTCACAATCTCTGCAAAGTAGTCGTTCATCATGTTCATCGGACAAACGCGAGATATTTGTACCGCACATGTTGCATGTCACAGTTTTGTGTTCAAATAGACCTGCCTGCTTTAAGTTGTGGTTAGTTTGGTGTTTATATTCTGGAGTAACGCCTGCTGCAAAGTTATAGGCTTCATTGTCACACACGTAAACGCCCACTGACTGACCTTGACTCTGACGTCTCCTCTTATGAATGTTGTGCCACATTAAGTGAGCCCGCAGTGACGCCTCGCTAGCAAAGCACCGGTAACATTCTGGGCAATCAAACTGTTCTTTGGTTTGGTTGTTCTCAGTTGCTGAAGGGCTCTGGTCCTTGGCAGTATCAAAGTCAACTTGAACAATTTTCAAGTCAAGCTCTGGTTTTGAAACCAGATCACCGACGGAATTATTGCCACAGCCCTCCTGGTCGGATCCGGAATCAAGGTTCGGGTTCAAGTCTTGTACGGAATCGTCCTCTGATTCACTTGCGCTTATCACCAGGACATTAAAGTCCCCGGGTTCATAACTCTCCACATCGTCTTCGGGCTCATCGTGATCTTCAGAGCTGACGTCAAAAACAACGTCCTCTGCCAAGATGTGAGGTCTCAACTGGCGAGTGACTTTCAGCTCTCCTTCCAGGGTCTCCCGATGATGGAGCAGAGATGAGGGTGCCTGGAGCGATTTCTCAGTTTCCGTAAAAGAACTTGTATGGTGAAGCTGATGAGACTGAAGCGCTGACATCCTGGAGAACTTGAGGCCACAGTCTTTACATTCAAATGCTTTCTTCTGCAACTGGTCCACCTGATGGAGAAATGACTTTGCCGGAGCCTCATCGCTGTGCACCATGCGCTGATGTCTGTAGTAAAATGTCTGAGTCATGAAAACTTTCCCGCAGGCCTCACATGGAAAACGGTTTGGAGAATCTTTTGAATGGTTTTCGTGCCATTTCTCGTGGTTGAACCAAGCAAGATGGCCATTGAATGCTTTCCTGCATGCTCGACAGTAAAAAACATTTTTGCGCATCTTTTCTGTCCGTTCTTTTGGAAAGCAATCAATATTGTGGCTGAATCGCTGGTGTGTCTTCAAACGCATCGAACTAGAAAAAGATTTACCACAAGCACATTTGAAAAGTTTCTCGAGAGTACCACAAGTCTCCTTTTTTCTGGGCTTAGCCACAGGCTCATCAGTATCTGTCCTGTGTCCTGAAGTCTTGTATTGACGTTTAAATAACTTTTCTTCATGGCAACGTCGATGAGCATCAAGGGCAGATGCACGAGAATAATTTCGTCCGCAAGTCTCACATTGAAATGACTTTTTCTGTAAATGCTCCAAGTCATTAAGAATAGATTTGGAAGCCTGTATATGGGTACGCTGATGATTGAGAAAGTGCCCTAACATGGAGTATCTTTTCCCACAATCAGAGCATTCAAAGAAGTTCTCCTTTGGGGACCCAGAAATCTGATGGGTGTCAGAGCTTTTAACGCGGTGGGTTTCCATGTGGGTACGGAATTCGCTCATATTGGCAAATGATGATGTGCATAATTGACAGGAGCTCGTACTTTCCTCGTCTTTTTCAGCCATATCTGAATCATCCATTGGCTCCAAATACATTGTGCACTTTCCATTGGGGTGCTGGATGCGATGATCCAAAAGGGTTGCCTCCTCATCAAAGGCTTCTCCGCAATCTTGGCAGCAGTACAGCCCAAATTCTAGAGAGAAGTTAGAGAAAAGAGGACTTGCCATTAGGAGTGTGCATATCTTCAATCAAAGGCTAAAATTTTATTTGTGCTATCTTCAATCAAAGGCTAAAATTTAATATGTGCCTCAATACATGGGCAAGATACGATTCCAAGACACTTCCATTTTAAAGTGGAACAATTCAAACCACTTTCAGTCAAGGAGATTCCCACTTATAAATATCTTTTAGAGGAATGGTTTATATAAATTGGTGGTGGGCATATTATAATATCTGAATTGCAATCAAATAATTTTAATGGCTGATCTTTTTTTTATTGCTTGAAACACGACACTTTTTGTGGTGAAGTTAAAATTACGACCAAAAAAATGACCTAAAACATCCATGCTCTCTCTTAAGAAACTATATTTGTAATTGACCTGCTCAGAGTGTTTTGAAAGGTGCTTAAAAATGGAATGTGTTTTTATTTATTTTTGTCTTGTACTTCAACATTAAAGAGTATGTGGGGAAATTTGTTCAGATTGCACAACTGTCCATGTTTTTTTTATGTTTATGACTTTATGTTGACTATGTGAAACGCTTTGTTACAGCTGTGGCTGTTGTGAAAGCGGCATATAAACTAGAACGTATTCTATTATAATGTATTATTATAGTTGTGTTAAGTTCATACTGTCTACTTCATATCTAATTTACAACAGATTCTTTGCTTACAGACAGTGGTTTTTTTAGGTGTTCAACAAAGGCGGAAATATGCGCCGAAACATGTAAGGTAATTGAACACCTACAAAAAAAGCCACTGTCTGTAAGAAAAGAATCTGTTGTAAACTGTATTATGTTCATTCACTGATCTATCTATCCACCCATTCGTCCATCCATCCTATTTAACCTATGACTGTCACGGATATAATCAAATGGGCAAGCGACTTGGCACACAAGAGAAAGAAAAGAAAACCAGAATAGCTATTAAGTTCATAGAATTGCCTTTTCTGTAGCCACAAGGGGACATCAACAAGTGTCTTCTTGTGCCTGTCCCAAGCCCGGATAAATAGAGAGGGCTGTGTCAGGAAGGCATCTGACGTAAAAGCTTGGCCAAAACAAACATGGGAATCAAACCTCTGAAGATGGAGGACACTGATTCGATGTGGCGACCCCTTGAAGGGAAAAGCCGTAAGGAAAAGAATAATTAGTTGTACATCAGCAACAACCCGGCCCACTACCCCCATTCCTATGCTGGACCAACCACGGCAGGACAAATGTCTAAATCTTGGCTGCCAAAAATGGTTCAAACTATTTTGTGCCAAAAGGCCTCATGACTGAATAAATCAGAAACAGGATGTAGTGACAAACCAGAAAAAAATATGAACAGTAGAAGCTTCACTGAATAAAGGAGTATAAAATGGGGTTAGTATCATGTCGCTAACTTTAACAGCGTCATACAAGCCGCAGGATAATCACAGAAGGGAACACAAGGGTGAAAATTTAAAGTGATGCCTGGTCCTCAGATTATGATGTACTTATATTGGTGCACAAAATCAAACATGCATCAGTTACATGCAAAATCAGTGTTCAAATAACAAAAAAAAAAAACAAAATAGCATGGCTTTCATTCAGTCTATTTACTGCATCGTTGCAGTAAATAAATGCCTAAGGAGCTAAATTCGTGAATGCTCATTTTTGCTATCAAATATGTTCCTTTTCATCATTTTTGTGTCAACCATGATAGAAAAACATTGCTCATAAAGATGTGTTTTTTCAGCCCTCTGTTCAATGATTTATTTCATTTCTTTACACTGCATACAGTAAAAGAAGAATGCACATTTCACCATGACGTCCCTGATCCACTAGTGAAAGAGACGCTTTTATCCTCTCCTTTTTCATGTAGAACTGCTTCATACAACAAAGAGGGTGCAGAAAGTGCTTACGATTGAATGACTGTCTGTGTCTTTTGTGTTGTGTCATCTTATTTGCTATTTTGTTTTTGTTTTGTTTCTCCACTGCGAGGCTGTAAAGGCCAATCCAATCCAATAAAATCATTTACCCACGATCCTTTATACATAAAACTTTTTAAGTTATTGACAATTCGATTAAATGTAAAAAAATACTCTACAATTAGTATGAATATGCAAAAACAAACTGAAGGTCAAAAGGCTGCATTTTAAAATTGGCTTGTTGTTTCCATAATAAAAAGATACTATTATTGGTCTTAATATAAATAAACTGCGGCTGTATTAACCATTACAGATTGTTCGTAAAGCTGCTGTGCAATCATTTTTGTGGGTTTTTGTACTTACAGAAGAGGTTATGTTTTAAATATATAATGGTTTGAAAGTCAAAGTGCAAATATATACTGTACATAGAATGACCGTCGAATGAGTAGAATAACTGCCAAAAGAGCTAATATGGCTAATATTTTTCACAGGTTAGTTACTGTTTGGCAAACAACAGATGACATTTGATGTCAAGTAAAACAATTGCTCCAAACAAAGAAATCTGAACAGTTGCCAACTAATCTATTAGTTGTTGAATAATTAAATAATTATGACACCTTTAGATTGAAATTGATTGAGAACACGTCATTAAATTAAAAGGTTTCTGTTTCGCAGGTTTTTTTTTTTCCATTTCTAGCTATAAATACAGTAAAGTCTCGTTATATCGATATTCAAGGGAGTCCGAAAAAATATCGATATAACCGGGACTATCGATATATCCGACCCTGTTTGCATGTAACTTTCCCCGTGCGTGCATAGAAATAGTATCGATATATCCGATATCGATATAACTAGACTTTACTGTATATTGATATTGTTCCAGGAATTTATAATGACGATGGGCGGGCACTAGGACCAGACATCTCACCCAGCAGGTGTACGGGAGGGGGCGGGTTTATATCACATATATTTCACTGCAGTTTCTGTTTTGGCTTTTTTTCTACTTGTTAGCAGTTGGAATAAAGACGTACTCCAATCGACCGTGTGTTCTCATTCCTCAACTGCTACAACGGGTATTTTTTTCGGCCAGTCGTCTTCGGGTAAAGCAGGGTCTGAAAATGTTTGGCATAAATAGTGAAGTAAAATTTTAATGTGTCACAGGAAAATGATTCTTGCATTACAAAAAACACCCTCTAAAGACACCCGATAATGCTCCTCGCAAGTGAACCAATTACTTTAAATGCATTTTACGTTCATACTTAGTGTGAACGAATTGGATAGTATACTATGCATTTCAATTATGTGGATTGCGATCACGGTACAAATAAGAGCATTTAGTTATTTTTTTTCAAATAGTGATATATTTCAAATACGACATAGACTTCTGGTTTATTTGATCGATGAGGTTCCTACCATGAGGTGAGGCTGGGCGATTGCTATCCGCGATGTCTTCAGACGGCGGCGTATTGCTTTTTGCCGAGCTGACATCTACGGCGGTGGATGGTGCGACATCTTTTGAGGTGGACTGTTCCTCCGTCCGGACGTCTTCCGACACAACAGATGGAACTTGGTCCATCTTTGGCTTTGTTACCGCAAGCTTGCTTTGATTGTGTTAGTTAGCAGATCGGCGGGATCATAAACCGCTGCGCATCGATAAAAGTGATGAATTAAGTAGGTATAAGATTACGCATGTTTTGCAAATTCATCGCAAATTATGAGATTTTTTTCGCCCAAGCACGGTCAAAAAGCGAACGGACAAACACGTACAGACTCGTGCAATGACCCGAGGGTTCATCTGTCTCCGGAAGTTAACTCTTCTTCGTCGGTGTTGGTGAGCGCAAGGAAACTCGGGATTGATTACCCTCCGCCTTCTAAGACAACATTTGTGTCAAAATTCTATTGTGTCCATCTATGATGCCATCACAAACTGTTGAAGATTTAAAAATTAAGGAATTACAATTTCGCTAAAATATAAATTAGAGAATTGCTACGATGGTGGTCTACACGAGCTCTTGAATGCTTCAACAAATTTCGTTTAAACCCCCCAATAAAAGCACCCCCACCACCACCAATTATCGATATCAAACAGCGAATATTTGTGTTTGTACATACTAAGTGAGTATAAAAGGTTTTTAATATCATTTCAATCATGGCTAATCCTGAAGACATTGTTGGACGCTGGGTGTATGCTCGGTAGTGTTTTTCTTTTTAAACGTATCATTGGACGGGACACACAACGAGCAGTTTACATTTGACAATTTAACATGTTTCTGTGTAAGCTCTCAGTCGTACAGGAGTGGTCCATCGATGAGAAGGTTTCTTCAGCCGTCATCTGTACAAAAGTGAAGGTTTCGGACGTTTCGCCTCCTATCCAAGAGGCTTCGTCAGCGAACTAAAGTCTGACTGGTCATATCGGCCCCATTTATATATCCCTAATGTCCAGACATGGTGGCGCCGGACACCGCTATGATAGGTCCCTACTCTCAGGTTGGGGGGGGCAGAGGACCCCTCCCTGTGGCCCCACTGATTGTTCCTACATTCCTGACTAACGACTGGCCTATTACCCCCACTCCCACCGGTATCACCTCATCAGCATAACGACCCTCATCAGCATTACGAAAGTTGCCTAACCTGTTTTGCCTAAGCAGGCTATTGTATGAACGATCCAAATTGAACCTCACCCCACCAGACCGGTTTAATGAAGGATTTTGTTGTTTTATAAGAATCGCTTCTTTTACCCCCCTTTCAAACCATCTATGTTCTTTCGCTAAGATTTTAACCTCATTGTCATCAAATGAGTGGTTGCTAGCTTTTAGGTGCAAATGTACTGCCGATTGAGGTCCACTTATATTATCCCTGCGATGTTGATAAAGTCTTTTTTTGAGAATTTATTTAGTCTCCCCAATGTACTGCTCTTTACAATTTTCATTCTTACAATGTATGGAATAAACTACATTACTTTGTTTTTCATTTGGTAGCCTATCTTTTGGATGCACTAATTTTTGCCTTAACGTGTTTATCGGTTTGAAATAAGTAGGAATTTTATGTTGCCAAAGGACTCTTTGTAATTTTTCAGAAACTCCTGCAATGTACGGTACTGCTACTCCTCTCCTTTTTGTATCTTGAGAATTATTGGTTTATTCCCTATTCTTTCTTTCTGACATTTGTTGAATGACCACTGAGGGTACCCACAGTTAGTGAGTGCTCTCCTGATATGTTTAGACTCCTTTTCTCTACCTTCATTGCTAGTTGGTATTAGTTTAGCCCTATGCTGGAGGGTTCTGATAACTCCTAGTTTATGTTGTAAAGGGTGGTTAGAGTCAAAAAGTAAGTATTGGTCAGTGTGCGTAGCCTTCCTAAAGACTTCTGTTTTTAGCGCTCTGTCCTCTTTTATAATTACTTTACAATCCAAGAAGGCTAGTTGGTTCTGAAAAAATAAATTACAAAGAGTCCTTTGGCAACATAAAATTCCTACTTATTTCAAACCGATAAACACGTTAAGGCAAAAATTAGTGCATCCAAAAGATAGGCTACCAAATGAAAAACAAAGTAATGTAGTTTATTCCATACATTGTAAGAATGAAAATTGTAAAGAGCAGTACATTGGGGAGACTCAACAAATTCTCAAAAAAAGACTTTATCAACATCGCAGGGATAATATAAGTGGACCTCAATCGGCAGTACATTTGCACCTAAAAGCTAGCAACCACTCATTTGATGACAATGAGGTTAAAATCTTAGCGAAAGAACATAGATGGTTTGAAAGGGGGGTAAAAGAAGCGATTCTTATAAAACAACAAAATCCTTCATTAAACCGGTCTGGTGGGGTGAGGTTCAATTTGGATCGTTCATACAATAGCCTGCTTAGGCAAAACAGGTTAGGCAACTTTCGTAATGCTGATGAGGGTCGTTATGCTGATGAGGTGATACCGGTGGGAGTGGGGGTAATAGACCAGTCGTTAGTCAGGAATGTAGGAACAATCAGTGGGCCACAGGGAGGGGTCCTCTGCACCCCCAACCTGAGAGTAGGGACCTATCATAGCGGTGTCCGGCGCCACCATGTCTGGACATTAGGGATAGATAAATGGGGCCGATAGACCAGTCAGACTTTAGTTCGCCGACGAAGCCTCTTGGATAGGAGGCGAAACGTCCGAAACCTTCACTTTTGTACAGATGACGGCTGAAGAAACCTTCTCATCAATTTAACATGTTATTTTGTTACATGACACACTACAGCAAGGATAAATATTTTACCTTGCTCAAATTATTGAATAGATCATATAGTTCGGCAGTTACATATTGACTGCTTGTGTTCGAAGTCTTAATTGCACCGATTAAACAAAAACATGTTTTGAAGTACCTTGATTTTATTATGAATTGAAATTTAAACATTTTCTAATGTCAACTTTGTTGGATGTGAGAACAAGTAGCATCATAAAATGATGGTGGAGATAAAAAGTGTTCAAATGCCCAGATATTGTTTCGGTCGTTTGAGAATTGGAAGACATTTTACATCCCGCCAATCAAATTATAAATAACGCACATACAAAACATGGAAACACGCAGTTTCTAAGTAGTTATGTATCATAAGGTCAAACGTGGAAAAAAACACCTATACTCAGGGAAAAGGACTCTTGAAAAAAAAATCAAATACCGAAGTAGTCTAGAGTACCTCTATACTTTTCTCCATTATCTCGCGTGTCCCCGATGATTGTTAGTCGTGGAAACGGTGCCCCACCACATGCAGAAGAAAGCAGTCATTCACACGATACGGTGGACTTGACATCGGTTTTCCAAGAAAATTTCATATTTTTAGAACAGAGACATGATTGAATGTCTCACTGTGCCTTATTAGACCCTTTTATGCATGACCACAATGACATTTTTTTTTACATTTTCTTTAGCCGTAGGCAAGTTTGTCCCCTGAAGTCGCCAGTAGCAGCCAGGAGAACAATAAAAACACCTATTATTGAATATGTAGCAGAAAATCGTAAATATGAAGATCTATTTTAAAAGTATTCAATAGCTAGAAAGCCAAAATGTCCTCCGATTCCGGAAATGACCCATGTTTATAGATAGAAAGGAAAAGAGAGAGAGTGATAGGTTATTAAAAAAATAAGAATGAGACTGCACATGCATTTAGGCTGTGTTCATCAACCGGTCACATTAAAATCAATTTTAAATAAGAGACAGCACATTTCCTTCCACTTTTTAAGTGTTTCTGATAATCTTATTTGGATATTGCCCAGGGGAATTCTGAATAGTTCCAAATACCAGTGAGTGTTGGCACAAAACCCTTTTGGGTTTCTGTCATGAAGCAAAAGTGAAAATGTCTGGAAAAGTCTACAAGACCATATTATCTCAATTGTCTCAGTTCTATCGGTTATACATCATATCAATGGAAGAAACAGTCTTGAAATTTTATTATATATATATATATATATATATATATATATATATATATATATATATATATATATACACACACACACACACACACACAGTAAAGTCTTGTTATATCGATATCGGTTATATCGATAGTACCGCTTATTACGATACTGTTTCTATGAACGCAAGGAGAAAATTACATGCGCGCAGGGTCGGATATATCGATAGTCCCGGTTATATCGATATTTTTCGGACTCCCGAGAATATCGATATAACGAGACTTTACTGTATATTATTTTTTGCATCACAAAAACCTGGCATTTAAACAGGAGTGTGTACTTTTCATTTCTACTGTGTTCCAGTTTATCTATAAATAGTTTTTCATCATAAATGGAGGACAGTTCTGTGTACTGAACGAGTAGTGAGTTGTTCCATCTGCTTTACTAAAAAACTAGGCCTACAAGCAGAGTACTCATAAAAAGCACACTGCGTACTGTACATGAAATATACCTCTGAAATGGTTCAAAACAGGAGCCAAAATGTACACATTAAAACTTTTTAAAATGCAAACGTCAATGGCGATAAATGAAATGGTCACTTGATCCACAGCCTTGAGAAGTTGTTCAACGCACATATTAAAAGCATTTTTAAGACTAAAACAACGACTGTTTTAAACCACAATAGTCTCAGCAGTCTTATTGAGAGTAAATTAGTACAATGGTAAAAGTGTGAAGACTAACACGTTTTTTAGGGGAGTCGGGGGAGCTTCGGATGCCCAACCAAGTCAGCTGGTCAAAATCCACAAGTGAGCGCCAGAGAAATGGGGCTCAAGAGATTTTTTTTCAAAAGCTGTTACAGTTCCAAAGTTAAGCTTTTCCTTGTGCATGTTGCGAGTAATGCAACTGAAGATCGAGCTCTCGGGGGAAAGAGCAGCCGCATATCATGCACCGGAAAAGTCGTTCTGGGGTAAAAGTCAAACGGGCTCCAAGTTTGTTAGCATTGGTCTGCGTGGCAAGCTGGGGTAGGGCTGAAGTTTGTGGCACAGGGGCTCTTTCAGTCAAGACAGCCTGGGGGGTGAAAAAAATATGTGGGAGCGACGGTCTTGACACCGTACCAACAGAAACGTTATGAAGAGAGTGAGTGCTGGGCAAAGAGAGACTTGGGAGGGTGCCAAGCGTCTGAGAAATAAAAGGCCCCGACTGGTTTAGGATGATCTGATTGGCCGTGACGATGGGTTGCTGCTGCAGGTTCTGTACGTTCCCGGGTTTGAGCTGCCCAGTGAGAAGCAGCGGAGTACCCACGGGATTATTTTGGAAGCCCCACAGTGTTGTGCCAACAGTTTGGGCCAAAGGATTGATGGAGATGGCAAGTTTCTGTGTTGAAGTCTGATTTGGTAAAGTGGCCTGAGCAGGCGTCACCCGATTCTGCTGGAGCTGGAATGTTTGCATTTTCGCAGGTTCCTGGGGGGGGGGCTTTTTGTTTGAAAGCCCCAGTGGTGCTTGAATGCCCCACATAGTGCCACCGAGCCCATGAGCAAAAGCAGTCGAGACTGGAATGGGGATGCTTTGGTTTATCTGCGCTGAGGACGGTGCACCTGCTTTACCCGAAGTCCTCTGCTTTTGGGACTTAATTTTGATCCGGGGCTGCTCGGGTTGCTGAACAGTCAACGTTATTGCTTGAGGATTCCAAACTTTGGCTTCCTCTTTCATCGGAAGCGTCAAAGTCTCCGTTTTTGGCACCAGGGCGCCTGACCATTTGGGAGACTGGACATCTTGGGTGACCTTGATGGCAGAAGTCACCAGAGGAGGTTGGATGCTCCACAACGCTGCACTCACCTTGGGAGAGTCCTGGTGCAAAGAAGCAAGGGGAACGGACGTGGTGGCCTTGGGCTGACCATGTTTCTTCGTTCCTACGTTTCCCACGGCTTGTTGAGAGGAGCACACCGCAGAGGGTGCCTTTTCTTGACTGTGCTGGCGTGTCTCTGCTGGTGGTTGCGGTTCAGAAAGCAATGCCTCGTTCTGCATCCTCACTTGCAACGCGTCTTGGGATACAAGCATGAAAGAATGAGGTGTGTCCGCTGAATTGGGAAAGAGTGGAGTCCCCCCTACCGATCGAGAGATACCCCTTGTCAGCCTCCCGCCTCTCCTTCCCCTGCCTCGAGTCCTCCCACCACGTGGGACGCAATTATGCGCACTAAAACTCTGCCGCTTGAGACTGTGGGTGTTGCGGTGCACCAAAAAGCTGCTCAACCAGGAGAATGATTTGCCACAGTCGCCGCAAACGTGAGGTTGCTCTCCCGTGTGCGTGTTGAGGTGGTCGCGCAGCAGATACGCCAAGCTGAAGCTCTTGTTGCACAAGTTACATTTATGAGGCTTCTTGCCGTGATGCGAAAGTATATGATGTTGAAGTTGCTTCTCGTCGCTGTAGCCTTTGCCGCAACTGGTGCAGCGGAAAGGGTTTTCCTGATGCAGCTTCTGGTGGCTTCTCATGTTCTGCAGGAAAGCAAAATCCTTGCCGCAGTCGGGGCATTTATGAGGCTTCTGACCCGAATGGATGACGATATGTTGCTGTAAGAAGCTGAGGTAGGGAAAGCCTTTGCCGCAGTCGGGACATTTATAAGGCTTCTGGCCCAAATGGATGAGGTTATGTTGTTGTAAGTAGCGGCTGAAGCGAAAGCCTTTGCCGCATATGCGGCACTCGTAAGGTTTGTCTTTGGAATGGATGCGCACGTGAAGCTCTAAGACTGAGCGATGGCGAAACATTTTGCTACACTGGGGGCACTTGTACGGCATTATCCACGTGTTGTCAATTCTGAGTTTTACCGGCGGTTTTTCAATGGGTTTGGGGCTCAATTCTTTTGGGGGCGAATTCCCACTTTTACATTTTGCCTGCAGCTTTTCATCAGGAATGGAGCTTGACTCTTTTTGGGGGGAAATTGACACTTTGTCCCAATCTTTCACGAGACTCTGATGGGTTTTGAAGATGTGTAATCGTAAACTTATTTCCTGGGGGTAAGTACATGGGCAGTGTGGACAGGTGTAGGTTTTATCCCAAAACTTTTTATTCTCTGGGGGCGGCTGTAATTTTTTCTCTTCTGACTCATACTCCACCTGGTGTAAACGCATGTGGGCTTTCAGGGTGGCTGGTGATCTGTATGCCCGAGAACAAAGGGGACAGTTTAAAGTGCGTTTTGGTTCCTCAGTCGGGCAAGCGTTCTCATTCGTTTGCACCACGGGCGCCGTTTCCGGTGCAGACAAGGGAGTCTGCCCGGTGGGCTGGGTACAGAGGGGAGCGGTGTTGCTTTGGTGCAGTCTATGTTGGCGACAGTGTGCCCTCATATTTTGAGCAAAGGCAAATTTCTTACCACAATCGGGACAGCGAAAGGGCTTTTCACCAGTGTGCAGATACTGATGCTGTTGGAGGAGACTGCTGTACTTGAAAGTCTTACCACATACAGTACACAAGTATGAGCGGAGTTGGTCTGTGTGCCTGCGCCGGTGGTCTTCCATGACGGAATTGTATCTGAAAGCCATGCCGCACTCGGGACATTCGTAGGGTTTAAAGATTGGATGACATCGTTGGTGGCCGCACAATTGCGTGTAGTCCCGAAAGGTTTGACCGCACTCCTGGCACGTCCAGCCCTCATGCGAGTGGAACAACATGTGATGTTTGATAGAGCCCTTTAAACTGAACTCTCTGCGGCAAAGCGAACAGTGATAAGGCTTGTCGTCAGGATTGTTGCAATGGTGGACCCTCAGCTTTTGCGCCGTAGGGAAAAAGTTGTCACATGTTGCACACTGAAAACAGTTTTTCCTGTCATAGGATGGCTCCTCTTCCCGCCCCTTATGCACACCTCTATGTTTAATGAGGCTGTGACGGTCCTTAAAAGAAAGGCCGCATTCTATACAGGTGAGGGGAGCCAAGTCATCCTTGTGTGCATGACTATGGCGGTGAAGGTACAACATCTCACGGCGAGGAAAAGATAGTCCGCACTCCTTACACACCATGGGATTCTTTCTTGATTTACATGTGGACCCAATGTGCTGCATTTTCTCACCCTTAGCGTGGTCTTCAACCTCATACTCAATCGAGCCCACATCTTCCACTGAATCCTCATCCTTTTCATGAATGTGCTCCACACCAGGAAGAGCAGATGTTTCTGGTAGCAATTTCTCAGCAGTTTCTGTAACTGAAATGAGATGTTGTTTTTTGAAAAATTTAACGGACTAAAACAGACATTATGCAATGTGTCAAAAACTAACTGGAGGCTCAGAGGGGATCGAGCCTTATCCGTTACTGATCCCACTCTCTCGAATGACTTGCCATTGAACATTCGGCAAGCCCTCTCACTGCCCATCTTTAAAACCGACCTCAAAACTCACTTATGCTCTTTTTTGACCCAGCATGATTCAGACTTGATCTTAGTTTTACTCCCTGGTGCTTTCTATCGTCTTTGTGACTGCTTTATTTCCTGTATATTATAGTTGGATATTAAGCGCATTGTTACAGCTGTTGTTAAAGCCCTATATAAACCAATACGCATTGTATTGTTATGTATTGTGAATAAATGAACATCTGATTTATTGGCCTAGTATGTAAAAACGCAAGGAATTTACTTTCCCAGTTACAAACAGTGCAAAGAAACACAAACAACGACATTTATATATTTTAATCTCTCTCTATAGATAGACGACGTTCATATAAAATCTAAAGTTAACACACGACGACTAGTTTAAGGGCTAAAAGAAAGACGATACACGACAAAATATCGGGCAAGCTTGATTGTATATTACAGTGTACAAGTGGTCATTGGGCGAACGCAGGCTAAAGGTACCAATACATGAGAGTCTAACACCACCGTTACCGTATACTTACTATTTTCTTCCGAGTGGGATTGATCCTCTTTACCGTTGTCTTCGTCTCCGCTGCAGACAAGGGACCACCCTTCATCTCCTGGTGACTGGCCATTTTTGGCTCTGGTGAATTACATGTTTGGCCGCCTCCAGCCCCCGACTCAAAAACCGTAGAATGGCTGGGCAAGGAAGCGCTCTTGTTACCACTGTGCTCACTACTTTGACGCTCCCGGGGGTGATCTAGTGTATTTTCTTCCGTTTTCTCGGAGGTGCCTTCCAGTTCTGCCGAGTTAGTCTTGCTCCCTGATGTTTGCACTTCCTCTACCGTGCAGTTGTGCCGTTCCGGAGACTCCGATTGAGATATGGCGGCCATGTCCTTCCCCCATGCACCTCTGGTATGGACTTGAGCAGCAGGCTCACCGAATTTGGCGAATGTACGCGGAAATGACGTTGTGCCGTGTGATGTTTCAAATTAAAACATAAATTCGAAATTGTAATATCCTTTTCCTTTCGGCTTTTCCCTCCAAGGGGTTGCCACAGCAAATCAGTGTCCTCCATCTTTAGAGGTTTGATCCGCATGTTTGTTTTGGCCAAGCTTTTAAGTCGGATGCCCTTCCTGACACAACCCTCTGTATTTATCCGGGCTTGGTACCGGCACAAGAAGACTTATGTCCCTTTGTGGCTACAGAACAATATTGAATAACCATCCATTGAATTTATTTATAGGTTGTCTTTATTCAGTTTACGCTTTGCGGGTCGATCTCAGCTGACTATGGTCCGTTTAATTCAATTAACTTTTCAAAACCTCTCTTAAATAGTCGTGAGTTTACTGCAGCTCACCTGGCTATTATATTCACTGTACGTATTTGGATTTTTTGTGTGTGTTAAGTTTAGGGGGAATGTGAATCTAAATGCATTTTCGCGACACATCAAATACAATTCTAATACAGTATATGAAGCTGTCGTCCCAGCATATACAGTACAGTTGTCATGATCTGGTTGACGACCAACGGGGGGCGCTGTCGCCCCCGCCTACACCTCACAGGTGCTGGTCGTCCCGATCAGATTGGCGACCAGCGGGTAGCGACGTCAGCCCTGCCGGCAGCCTCGCAGGTGCTGGTCGTTATAATCATTGACATTTAAAAGAACACCCGGCACGACCATCCGGTGCCGATTCATTGTTTGTTTGCTGCTTGGTTGCAGCATGCATCGTGTACGTGTTTGTTTAACCTTGGCGGGCTTTTACTTTTGGTCTTCTTTTGCTACTTTGTATTTTTTTCCATTCAGATCATTTTGATGTTTTACATTTTGTTCCTGCTGACTTTATTTTAATACAATTTGTCAAACAACCTCCTGCTCCCTCCTGCCTGCTTTTTGGGATCCGAACCCGCCATCACCACCTCGCAAACCGTGATAACAGTATAGCAACATTTTTCTTCACTTGATGTGCAGCATTTTTCCTAGCTGCCAAACACCAACATTTAAACAAGCTAAACTGATCAAATGTTATCACCTATACTTCTAAAAATGATTCCTCGCGATTAGGTGGATTAATGATGTTACCAATAAATTAAAATGGAGTCCGGATGACATAAAGTTTATATAGGACATCCCAGGAGCCAAAATGTTGGGAACCCATCTCCATGGTCATTTGGTCATCAATTTATCTATTATGAGTGTTCCAGAAAGCCAGAGACGATCTATAAAGAACTACCTGCGGAAGCAAAATCAGGAAATTTAAAGTCCAGAGCCACAGTAGATTCCAAACCCAACTAAAATGTTAGCCACTACCGCCCATATTTTCCCACATAAAATAATCTACATCAAGAGTTCACAAATGACTAACTGGTTCTCCATTTATTAGCAATTAAATACATTTGAACATCAACAAAACACAGCAATGGCAAAAATAAAAAAGTGACACTGGTGCAGTTCTTATAGATAAGAACTCAAAATGCATTTGAGGCTCCAGTCGAGGGCCTGTTTGAAGGCACAATGAGCTGAAGAGCTGATGTAGCTATTCTTATTGTGGTACAGAGAACCATCACATTTTTAAAAATGAGATTCACAACCCTATCTTTTGTTTTTTTTTCCTTGGAAAAAAATACTCAGTTTTTGTGCTCAGGCGGGGATGAATTTACTGTACCCTCACCCCATCTGCATTTTGAATGCTGTTTTCTTGGGGTTTCTCTAATGCCCCTTGTGCAAAAATTAAGGTAATCATAAAAATTAAGTGTTTTGACAACCCGAATGGTTTTAAAACTCATATTAATACATTAATACAATTATTTAATTCAATCCTCTGCTGTTCATGATACTGGTGTCACAATTTTTGCAAGTGCTGCATTTTTAAAAAAATGTTTATGTATTGTTGCTTGGTCGCTAACAATGTTTTGCTAAGCGCCAACAGCACCTGCAACACGAGTTCTCATGTCTTGACTGAAACCGTCTGCAACTCTTGTCCATATGATTTTCAAGCTAAGTCATTGCATTTCTGAGCCATCACGTGGCATGGCTTCTGCATGACCTTTTTGTGGTCTGAGCAATGGCAGAGGACTGCTGGGTTCTGAGCTATTATTGATGAAAAGGGCGCTGTGCATTGGTGAGCAAGGCAGCCATCTTGCTGAAGTTGAGGGTGCACCAAATATTTGGCCATGTTTGTCTTCCATGCTAATGTCTTCATTTTGACAGTCAGTATGCCCATCGTCTCTTTTGTGCTCTGGATTGCCATCATACTTGTCCCAAAAGGTACTTCCTTGGACCCCCTTCCTTCAAAACCTGCACATATGAACATTCAATGGGTGTTGTTAAGTAAGTAGCTCAAAGTAGTCTGTAATTGTGTGGTGGTATATTGACCTTTCTGATCATGTGAATGTTTACATGAAAGGGTCTTCATTCAACGACTTCATTATGAACTCATTCACTGCCATTCACAAATGTATTCTGGAATTGCAAATATGACAGAGCGCCATTTCCGAATTTGTTCGGGTTTTGTTTTTTTCATGATCGGGTGTCGATAAACCGCTGGCCATGGCGTCTGCCGATGTTCATTTCCTTTTGATTATGATCATTTCCTTTTCTTCCATGGTAACGCTTTGTTCCAGCTTGCGCTGTTGCTAAAGCGCTACATAAACCAATATGTATGTATTGCATTGTATTTTGGACAGCCGCCCCCATTTCAAGCATAGATAACTCCAGACCCATTTAACTTAGTAATTAACGTTTTTTTTTTCTGATGAAAGAGAGTCTAAGGTTTCTAAAGCTGTCTTGAATGTTTATGTAGTCATGGAGAAGAGTAACCTTGTCCCAAACCTTTTTCATTCCCTGGATGTGGTTTGACGCTTTTCTCGGGTTACTTACACTCCATTTCATGAAATTGCATGTGGGCACTTAGGATGGATGTCGAGTTGTTTTTCTGCGGACAAAGGCGACAGTTAAAAGTGCGTTTTGACTGCACGCGTGCAGATACCGACAGGGTCTGTTCGGCAGAGGAAAGGTAGTCGGCTTCGTGCAGTCGAAGCTTGTGACAACATTCCTTTGAAGGACAACCGACGCCTCCGGACAAGTTGTGTCCATTGATGGGTTAAAAGTGATCGTTCATTCCTGGTTCATCGCTTTACAGAGTGTTAGAAGTGGGATGGTGAAATCAGCAGGAAGCCACATGTTGAACAGAATAAGTTATTTTAATCTTGTAGACAGCAGGGATATTTTAAAGTCAGCCGAGGAGGCAGAGAGGAAGAGAGAGAAAGATGCGCTGGGAGAGCATTTATGTAAGATGGGCAGGATGTGACATTATAGGATGTGACATCATGTAAAGGCAGGTAGGATATGACGTATCAGGAAGTCAAACAAAAACAAACGATGCAAAAAGATGTTTAAAGATGTTCGTATCGCGAATTACTCCAACATCCATAATTTGTAAAATCACGTCAAATGACTTCTACTGAGCGTATTTTACAAAGGTTCCACCGCATATAGCTATATTTTACATTTTAAGACTCTCGCTGAATATTCAGGTCTTGTTTTTGAGTTGGTGACGATTCCTGACGTCACGTCAGGAACGCCCCTGACCGAGAAAGCGACACAAAATGCATTTTGGGTACTTTGTTTGGTCTGAAAACTTCGTGTTGATCCGTGTGGATGGCAAAATTAGAAGGAAAACACATAAATAACGCGATGGTGAATCGTTGTGTGTTGCACCAAGACAACTATTTGATATTCGGTGACACAAATTCCCAGCAGACAAATCAGCCCATTTCCAACGGAGCTTGGGCGCCATCTTGTGCATGTTCTGGGTGCTTACACATCCGTCCTGACGCCTCAAAATGACCCGGAAGAATTTCTTTAATCGATTGCAAACATTTATGCTTTCCTCTTCACAACTATTTGAATCATATTCATAACTGGATGAGTAACAAGAAAGCATCTTCTCCGAATCTGAAGCCATTGTTTTGATTCTCGAGCAAGGCAAGAGGTCATGGCGTGACGTCACGAACTAGGGGGCGGGACCTTCTGAAAATGAAACTTTCTCAGATCATTTTGAAGTAGAGTAAAGTCTCGTTATATCAATTTCGGTTATATTGATAATACTGCTTATTATGATACTATTTTCATTTCCCGGCAAACTTCTAGTCTTTTTATGTATAATTAGTTGCGTTTAGTACGATACATGGTTATTATGATAATCCGGTTACTACGGTGCCCTTTTTCATCTCCCGCCGGCCATTTTGCTATGTTTATATCGATACAAAAGCAGCTTAAGGTGAATCTTTATTTGCTTAGGGGTTTCGATATAGTACCACCATTATCAAAATCTGTATCGGTCGCGCTGTTGGTCACGTGACCAGCTTCTGTGTCTTGCGCAGTGTAGCAGACGCCATTTTCTACCATTTGCAACCATGGCGAAACGAAAGAATTGTGACCTTGGAACAAAATACAATGCAATCGGGGCTGTTGAAGAGAATTCAACAATGAGCAAATCCTCCATTGCAAAAGAATTTGACGTGCCGCAAAATACTTTATCAACGTGGTTGAAGAGTAAGGATAAAATAAAGACCGCTGCTATAGCGGGTCGGTCTTTTTGATAACAAAACGTAGCAGTTATCACATACAAACAGGAGCTGTTGTTACGTTGTCGGGTCCTCCCAAGCCCCAGTCAGTGACTAGCTTCCATGTTTCGAACTGTCATACGCGAGCACAACAAAAAAGGCGTAGCAGAGCTTATATACAGATCACGAATTTCAACCATGGGCAAACGTAAGAATTGTGACCTCGGAACGAAGTACAAGGCAGTAGTGGCTGTCGAGGAGAATCCAACAAGGAGCAAATCCTCCATCGCGAAAGAGTTCGACGTGCCGCAGAATACTTCATCAACGTAATATAAAGGTTGCAGTTTTTGTTTTCCATACATGTATTTAATTGTGTTGTATTCAGATACAGTAAAGTCTCGTTATATCGATATTGGTTATATCGATAGTACCGCTTATTACGATACTATTTTCATTTCCCGTGCACATTTCTAGTCTTTTTATGTATAATTAGTTCTGTTTAGTACGATACCCTGTTATTACGATAATCCGGTTATTACGGTGCTCCTTTTCATCCCCCGCCGGCCATTTTGCTGTTTATATCGATACATCGGTCGCGCCATTGGTCGACTTGGTCACGTGACTTGGTTACGTGACACGCCATCGGTCGCGCCATTGGTCACGTGACTTGGTCACATGAGTTTGTTACGTGACCAGCACCCGTGTAGCAGAGCCATTTTCATTTTCAGACGCTAGCTCGTGTGTAGCAGACGAGATTGAAGTGTTTGTGTTAAAAGGTAAAAATGGGAAGCAGAAGAAGATGGATGACTTTTTTAAATTGCATACATAATACAGTAAGATGTAAGCGTTGCAGTTTCCCTGTTGTGTTATGTACATGCCCACTGTACTGTATATGAATGCAATCGTTTTTTGCAACGTTTCTTGTTTTGTCTGCTGAAGCATTATTAACATTCCACACTGTGCATTAAAGGACAACCGATGTCACTTTTTATTCAAATGCAAAACACCAATAAAAATGACGTCACGGCAAGACGTCTTGCATCGCTTGTGAATCCAAACAATGGCTTCAGATTCGGATATTCGGATAATATGCTTTCTTGTTACACATCCAGTTATGAATATGATTCAAATACACTGTAGTTCTGAAGATGAAAGCATACATGTTTGCAATCATTAAAGAATTGTGCCATTTTGAGGCAACATTGGGGGAACATCTCTCACCCAAAAAAAAGAGGCACAAAATGGAGCTCATGGCCAGCTCCGTTTCTTATATGGCGCTTGGCTGCCCTCTTTTGGCGGCTTTTGTTAATGCAGTTCGGCGCAGGATCGGATATATCGATAGTCCGGTATAGTCCGGTTATATCGACATTTTTTCCAACTCCCGAGAATATCGATATAACGAGACTTTACTGTATATTTATCGCTTGCAACAATCACTGTTTTTCATATGTTTGTACATGCTGGCGTTCGTGGTTTCGTATGTATAGCACAACCTGAGGATTTGGCATTGGTTGCATTTTTGAAAGGAAATAGTTATTAAAAAAAGTGTAAAGACGTTTTTATTTAATGCATAAATTCATTTTCACTTCACTACTGTACAAAAGCATGCTAGATACGCAATCCATGAACCCAATGAGAAAATTACATGCCATATCAAAGATCCCCCATTTACGTATTGCCCCCTCCCCCGCTTAATGCAGTTCGGCGCAGGATCGGATATATCGATAGTACGGTTATATCGATATTTTTTCAGACTCCCGAGAATATCGATATAACGAGACTTTACTGTAGTTTTGGGAGACTTTAAGTCATTTTTATTGGCGTTTTTCATTTGACTAAAAATATCAGCCAGTGTGTTTTGGGTATTTTAGATGCTATAGAACGTTTTTCTGATGTCAGTTAGGAAACAAAAAAATGGTGTCAGTTGTCCTTTAAAGGACAACCAACCACCATTTTTTTGGTGTCTGTTGTGCTCGAGAATCAAAACAATGTACAACAATTTCTCCACTGTGAGACTAATAAAGGCATATCCAATAATAATAATCCAATAATAATCCAATACAATGGCTTCAGATTCGGAGAAGATGCTTTCTTGTCATCCAGTTATGAACATGATTCAAATAGGTCTGAAGAGGAAAGCATAAATGTTTGCAATCGATTAAAGAAGTCCTTCCGTGTCATTTTGAGGCGTCTGGACTCCAATGTTGCGTCCCAGAAAATGCACAAGATGGCGCCCAAGCTCCCTTGGAAATGGGCTGATTTGTCTGCTGGGAATTTGTGTCAACTAGTATCAAATACAGTAAAGTCTCGTTATATCGAGATTCTCGGGAGTTAGAAAAAATGTCGATATAACTGTACTGTCGATATATCCGTCCTGCGCCGAACTGCATTAAGGGGGGGGGGGGGCACACGTAAACGGGGGATCTTTGATATGGCATGTCATTTTATCATTGGGTACATGGATTGTGTATCGAACATGCTTTTTGTAAGTAAGTATCTTTTGTATCGATATAAACATATCAAAATGGCCGGCGGGAGATGAAAAAGAGCACCGTAGTAACCGGATTATCGTAAAAACCACGAATCGTACTAAACGGAACTAATTATACATAAAAAGACTAGAAATGTGCACGGGAAATGAAAATAGTGTCGTAATAAGCAGTATTATCAATATAAACGATATCGATATAACGAGACTTTACTGTAGTAGTCTTGATGCAACACACAACGATTCACCATCGCGTTATTCATGTGTTTTCCTTCTAATTTCGCCATCAACACGGATGAACAGAAAGTTTTCAGACCAAACAAAGTACCCAAAATGCATTATGTGTCGCCTTCTCTGTCAGGGGCTTTCCAGAAATGACGTCACGTCAGGCATCGTCATCAACTCGAAAACAAGACTTCCTGAATATTCAGCGCGAGTCTTAAAACGTAAAATATAGCTATATGCGGTGGAATCTTTGTAAAATGCGCTCAGTAGAAGTCACTTGAAGTGATTTTACAAATTATGGACACAACTTGTCGGAAGGCGTCGGTTGTCCTTTAAGCTTTAAAGGGAAAATTCTTACCACAATCAGGATGACATAAGAGCCGCTCGCTGGTGTGCAGATTCTGCCTTTCTTGAAAGAGAGTCTTGTATGTGAAGGTCTGACCGCAAGAACGCAGGAAAGAGCGGAGTTGCTCAGTGTGCTTGCACCGATGGGCTTCCATCACGGAGCTGCGTGTGAAAGCCATGCTGCATTCCGGACATTCGTTGGTTAGTTAAGGTGACATTGCTGGTGGCGGCGCATTCTTCTGTCGTCTGGAAAGGTTTGACCACACTTGTTGCATGTCCAGCTGCCCTCATCTGAGTGTTTGCGCATGTGCTTGGCGACAGCACGCCTTACTCTGAACTCTTTCCGGCACAGCGTACAATGATAAGGCATGTCATCTGTATCGGTGCATTGGTGATACCTTAGTTTTGGAGCTGTTTGGAAAAAACTGTCACATGTCGCACACTGAAAACGAGCTTCCTCCTCATATTTTGCCTCTTCTTGATGCATGCGTATGTGTTTCATGAGTCTTCGACGATCTTTAAAGGAAAGTCCACATTCTAAACATTTGAGGGGAACGAGTTCATTCTTGTGTGAACGATAGTGGCGGTGAAGGTAGAACATCTCAGGAGAGGGGAAGGACGTTCCACACTCGTTGCACACCATACGAAGCTTTTCATGCTTATTTGTTGAATCAATGTCCTGCCCATTGTTATTCTCTTCGTGATCTTCAATCACATAATCTATCGAGTACACATCTTCCAGTCGGTCCTCTAATAGTTCTTTCGCAGGGCTTGGTCGATCAGCCTTCTCATATGTGTGAGAAAGAGCGTGCTGTTCTGGGAGAGTTTTTCCTGTCATCTCCAAAACTGAAAATCAAAACCAACTTAAACAAAATTACAAGTTGATAGCAAACAAATAAATGTACAAACATGGCAACTTTGATGATAAAAATGAAAAATTACAAGGGACGAGTTTGATGGAAACTTACTACATGCCATAGAATATTTCCTGTCACCCGAATTAAATTTCGAAATATCCAAGTACTTGTGTAAATTATAATTTTTGTGAGAATGTAATAGCAGAAGGAGTAAAAGTTATTCAGAACAGTATTTAAAACAAACACATTCCCTAAAATGTATTTTCTTTCTACCTATTAATTTGCCGACTGTATTAAATCGAACTGTGTATGATTTTGTTGGTGTACCTTCCTTGCGTTAAAAACATTTCGTTTCATGCACATTTTAAATACCAAGCAATTGAGCTTGAAAATTGTGTCTATCAACCTCCACATTCTATTTTTGAAATTGCTTTCAGGCAGCTGCAGAAGTTAGAACCGAATCAGCAGCATCATGGCGACCACGGGTAGACCAAAGATCCACACTTGTAATTTTCTTTTTGTTTTCATTCAAATCAGTGCAACCCTGCGCCTCAGTTGATAAGCAGAAAAGTATTTCATATTAGATCGGTTGTAACTAACTTTGTTTTTTACTTGTTAGCATAGATTAGCATTTAGTCGAGCGAGACTATCACTACATGTATTTGTGTTAAAATGCTGAAATGAAATTTATATTGAAAACAATTGGTACTTTAGAGAATTGAAGGTATGAATAACTAAGCACATGTTTATTAGGTGCCTGCAGAATTGTAGTTAGGTTGCCCCCACCAGCAAAATTTAAACGATGAACTATGTATGCTTTGTGGTTAGATGGATGAAATTAGCTGCACATTTCTTAACACAAAATGTATATACCGCCTCTTACATGAAACATATGTTATGTCTTACTTTACAGGAATGCTCAAGCGAACAGTAAAATACAACGCACGAGCGCGTACCAATTTTGTCCGAGTCGTCCTCGTATTCGTTTCCGGAAAAGTCAAAGAACCTCTGCAATCAGTCTTCTCGTGAATTACATATGCCGTCGTTGCCACTGTCGCGCTCTCAGTGTAAATTAATCGTGTTTGCCAATGACAACTGTTGAGATCTTCAGCGCTTTCGCGATGCATTTGGGAGAATAAAGAGTCGAGAAGGTCATCTTGTTTAGATCATACAAGTAGGATATTTATTTGCCGAAGCACAGACAGCAACCGCTGCGTTCACCGTCGTACGAGAAGCCCAAAACATATACATACACACACTGGCTTTTATCGCTGTCAAGTCACGTGATGTCGCGTCGTGGCTAGGTTGCCAGATCAGTTCAGTATTACAGCGTTACATAAAATGAGGATACAATCTAACTTTCTCAACAACAACAAATCTGTCTTGCAATGGGGAATGTGTTTTACTTACTCGCCAAAAAGTTGAGGTCGTTTTATCGACCTGCTGTGGTGTTGTGGTCGCCATAACTCCGCCGCCCCAGATTAGATTTGGGGCCGAGTGGACTCGAGCTCCAAAGTAAATTAATCACGCAGCTCGAAACGGAAATGGCGTTTGTTCGCGAGTCGATTTTCAAATTAAAACGTTGTAGGTGTCTGGGGGTTACGTATACCGAAATACGTGTTAAGTCGATAAGAGTTTAAATTAAGTACGTATTGAATTTGAAATGTCATTTACATAAATATCGATGAAAAGGTTTCTTCAGCCGTCATCTGTACTTCTTTAAAACCTTAACCCACTCATGTACGACTGAGACCTTACACAGACGTATTCACATAAATAGCAGAGAAAATAAATACAATGAATACATTAAAGTATAGTAAGAAAAATATTCTCACTTCATTAATATCAAATTATTATTGTCAATCCACCCATCTATTTTCGAATCCACTAAATCACTGAAGGGTTGGGGGCGTGCTGGAGCCGATCCCAGCTGTCTTCGGGCAGTAGGCGGGGTACATCCTGAACTGGTTGCCAGACAATTGCAGGGAACATGTCGACCACAGGTGTCAAAGTGAATGCCCGCGGCCAAATCTGGCCCTATTTTATTCGGCCCCCAAGAGTAAATCAAAATTCAATGATGCTTGCTCAAGTCCGAACCAAAATTTCAAATTGTCATATGTAACCCACAATAACAAGACGCCCATTTCACGGTAAGATCAGAGCATTGTCATCAAATGGTGAGTATAGTTTTTGCTTTTTTGAATGTTGCCCGATGACCATGTTGTGTTTGGGAGCCTTTTACTGAGCGAGTTGCTTGTTTTGTAGCCACAAAGGGACATAAGTCTTCTTGTGCCGGTCCCAAGCCCGGATAAATACAGAGGGTTGTGTCATGAAGGGCATCTGACATAAAAGCTTGGACAAAACAAACATGCGGATCAAACCTCTAAAGATGGAGGACACTTATTTGCTGTGGCGGCCGCTTGAAGGGAAAAGCCGAAAGGAAAAGAAGAATAACAATAACAAGAATTATTCTCGGGCGGCCCGGTAGTCAAGTGGTTAGCACACCGGCTTCACAGTGCAGAGGTCGCCGGTTCGCGTCCCGGTCCGGCCTCCCTGTGTGGAGTTTGCATGTTCTCCCCGGTGGGTTTTCTCCGGGTACTCCGGTTTCCTCCCACACTCCAAAAACATGCATGGCAGGCAGATTGACTACTCCAAATTGTCCTTAGGTGTGAGTGTGACAGTGACTGTTTTACGTCTTTGTGTGCCCTGCGATTGGCTGGCAACCAATTCAGGGTGTCCCCCGCCTCGTGCCCGAAGACAGCTGAGATAGGCTCCAGCAACCCCCGCGACCCTAATGAGGAATAAGCGGTACGGAAAATGAGATGAGATGAGAAGAATTATTCTCAACTTCAGATGTGAAAACTAGTTATTCATTAATTTGTTGTGTGTTCTGTATGTAATATGTGGAGGGGATGAAACATTCTTATGGTTTCCTCAAATTCATGACGACTCCTGAGAGGAAACCGTAAATACAATGTGGCCGGCGGCAAAAAAACAGTTTGACACCCCTGATGTAGACAAATAACCACCCGCGCTCACACGTTGACCGAGGAACTCTTTGGAGTGATCAATCTGCCACAATTGCCTTTTTATTTCATAATGTCGCTTTTTCAGCCCATTGACAAATGAGTGTATAAATCCAAGTTAGTGAGTTGGACCTCTGTGTGTGGTCGTTCATCAGCGTTAAATAATGCCTGGACTATAAGGCTGGATTCATTCCCAGTGAGGGTTGAATTCCGCCAATACAGCACTTTATTAACAAATGTTTATTTTTCCTTTTTAAAAAATATTGGAAAGTAAATATTTATTGAAATAGCATGATGGCATTATGAAATTACAAGTAAATGTTCACCCTTTCATGCACCCTGTATCCTGATATCACAAACTAGTAACCCCTGTCCCTAAAAGTGTTCCAGAATAGCAAAAACATATTTCACGCTATTTTAAATTTCAATGGCCATATCATGTTTGTCAATTATTTCATGAAGGTGTATTTATTTCAAATGTTTTGATTCAATTTTGACTCTTTAGGGCAGGGTTCCCCAAACTTTTTCCTGTGAGGGCCACATAACTTTTCCCCTCTGTGATGGGGGGGGCCGGTGTCAGTTTGGAACAGAAAAAGTTTGACGATCGTAGGGGAGCTTTAAAAAATTGTTGTCCAGAAAGCCACACATAACCAAATAATCCTTTCCAGGTTCTTTACAGAAAAAAAGTCAAGAAACAAATAACACTATTAATGAAATAAATAATAACTAAATAACCCTCTCTGAGTTCTTCACAGAAAAAAAAAACAGGAAAGAAATAACAATATTTATGAAATAAATAACTAAATATCTCTCTTGGTTCTTCATAGAAAAACAGGAAATAACACTATTTATGAAATAAATAACTAAATAACTCTGTGTTCTTCATAGAAAAAAAAGTCATGTAAAATTAACTTTCTGTTGTGCCATGCACAATCTTAACAGATAAAAGTTCAGCTCAGTTGTCAGAGCAGAATCTCTCTGACACATATGAGCAGTCTCTTAAAGTTCTTGTGTTCCTTCCTTATAATCCTTTTGTAGGTTCCAGTAGGCTTGTAGACACCGCTGTTTGCAGCTCTCTCATCAACTTCCACGTGAAAACCACAAAGCAGGTTGAGAAAGTGAACTGAGTGATACAGCACCTACAGAGCACAATACATTTCACTAACAGTATGGCTGCAAAGATGGATTTTATCCCAGTAGATTTTATTATGATTATATTTGTTTACGCTCAGAATGACTCATTCAAGTTAGAAAAGTGAGCTTACCTATGTATGTTCATCAGTGTGAACTGTGGGTCTCCATCTGGCTGGTGAGAAGTTGAATATCAGGTTCCATTCGAGTTACAGCCAGTCTCAAGCACTGATGCAAATGTTCTTCTGTCAATCTTGATCTCATCGGAGATTTCAGCAGTTTCATGCGAGAAAAGCTTTTCTCACATATATACGTGCTGCCAAAAACTGTGGACATTTTCATTGCGTGTTTTTTGATGTTTGGATATGTGTCGTTTGGGAGGGCGGCATAGAAGTCAATGAGACTGTTGGGCTTGAATGAGGCTTTCGACCATCACAGTTCTGTAACTCAGGTCCAACATCTCCATGGTTTGGCACACTTGGTCAAAAATATCCTCTCCCGTTGTAGTCCCTTTGAGACTTTGGAGGGCTGCCAGCTCCTCGCATATCTCAAAGTTTGCGCTAACTCCACGTATAAAAATGAGCAGTTGCGCTGTGTCTTGCACGTCCGTGCTCTCACCCAGTGCTAATGAAAAAAGTCAAATTCTTTCGTCTTCTGCTGCAGCTGGGCATATACATTCATCCCGATTTCTTCACCGCGTCTGGTGATTGTACTCGCCGACAGACCTGCGGCATTATATGCATCTTTCTTCTCGGGACACGACTCCTCCGCGACAACATCCATACATTTAACAAACTCTCCGTCCGTGAAAGGCTTACCGCTGCTTGCTATCAGTTTAGCAACCCGAAAGCTGGCCCGAACGGATGCCTTCTTCAGCTGAGCTTGGCGTACAAATGTATTCTGCTGAGATAATAGTCCACTTTTCACTTTGAGAGTTTGTCTGCTTGTATTTGGCCTTAAGCTATCGTACTTGTCTTTGTGACGGGATTCATAGTGTCGCTGAAGATTGTATTCTTTGAATACCGCCACCGCTTCTTGACAGATGAGACAAACGGCCTTTTCTTTGCATTGAACACAAAAAAATAATCGTTTGTCCACTGCAGGTTAAATACCCTGCATTCTGCATCAATTTTTCTCTTACCTAACCTTTTCGCCATTATCCCGTTCTCTTTGACAGGAAGGTTTACAAGAGAAAACGGGTTTGGGACCAAATAGAACGCCAAACTGAGCGCACCTGAAAGTACCACCGGACTCCCCTCCACTTCCTCACACGTCACTTTTTTTGTGTTGCGTCGCATTGTGACCGACTCCTTTAGCGTTCTATTGTGAGCAAGCGTGTTTGTATTGTTCAATCACGATTATAAACAACATACATTGATTAAAATAGGAACAGATAATTATGAAAACCGACCTTTGACATGTAAAAGGATTTTTTATATTTCTGGAGGCCAAATAGGAAAAAAAACTGATAGCATCTCTGGTATTGTTCAGGGGGCCGGGCCAAATGTCCTGACGGGCCGGATACGGCCCGCGGGCCATAGTTTGGTGACCACTGCTTTAGGGCTTCAATAGAAAAGGAATTTGTTCGATCCAGCTAAATAAGAATTGCACAGGTGAGCGATCATTCTTAGTTTTATTTGTGTGTTAATATATATATATATATATATATATATATATATATATATATATATATATATATATATATATATATATATATATATATATAAAATATACCTTCTGCAAAACTATAAATATGATAGCAATATGCAATTATAAAGAACAATCTACACACAAATTGCACTGCATGCAGGTGTATAATCGCTCTACATATTTATGTACAGTATATTTTCACCCAAAAAAGATTTGACTCAAGCCCATTGTGATGCAAAAGCCTCAACCCTTCCTTGATGGTGCATACAAGCAAAAAGGGTTATGTTTCTTTGTCTCGAAATGCATTGAACCAAACACATTTTTAATGTGTTTCCAAAGCTGAAAAGGTATTCACTGTGAAACTGTTAAAACACAGGCATACATTAACATGTAGTTACAATAGCAGTTAAAATACAAGACAATACGCACAAAAGGTTTGGCATATTGGGGTGGGTGGGGAAATTTCAAAATGGCACTCTCACATTTACAGACGAACATGATACTGATAAACTTTCCAATGCATTTTTCTGTTTTAACCCTTACCGTGGCAAGGTACTGTTCATCAATATTTAGGGGTCATTGTGGTCTGATGTCAAAAATTGATATGGAACATTTATTTAACATGTTCACTCAAAACTTCGGAAAAGGTCTAATTATGTTTACCGTGAAAAATTAAGAGTGCGCTGTAGGTTCATTCTGAAATTTCACCTGAAAGCTGAATATTGTTATATTTCTGGGAGTAGTATGGTTGGATATATAAGGGCTGAACAATAAATCTAATTCAAATTGACATTCACGGTGGAACAAAAATGAAATTTTCAAATCACAAAGGCTGCAATTGGGATGAAAACTCTGCATTGTTTTGGTCACTTGATGGGCTTTAATTTTATTTAACCCTCATATTATGTTAAGGGGTCAATTTTACCCGTTTCCATGTTTCTGTTGACTAAAGCACTGGATATCCTTTCCTCAAAATAGTCCTAAAATATCCCAATGGGATAGAAAATATGTTGTCACTCTTTTCAAGTATGTTGATAACATCGCAGAAACAGTTGTTGCTGATGTCACCTATTATTTGACTGTTTTGTGTGGATTTTGACATACGGGTAGAAATGACCCACAACATGATCAACATAATACAATATACAGTAAAGTCTCGTTATATCGATATTCTCGGGAGTCGGAAAAAATATCGATATAACCGGGCTATATATATCCGATCCTGCGGCATGTTAATTTTCTCCTTGCGTTCATAGAAATAGTATCGTAATAAGCAGTACTATCGATATAACCAATATCGATATAACGAGACTTTACTGTAATATAATACGAGGCTTAATAGATGCTTTTTTATTGAGAGAAATCCAGACCTGGATGGCACTCAATTCCTTGAGTTGCAATAAAAGAAAAGAGAAATTATGGTGTTTGGTTCCAGGGCCTTAGTCCGAAGAACTAAGCGGAGGCGCAAAAGGGATTCAGCCTTTTCGTTGCTGGTTTAATTGTTTGCTTATTGGATGAATTCTTTTGCTCCATGTACAGCACTTTGTCTACAGCGGTGGTTGTTTTAAAGTGTCTTATAAAAACAGTTGAGTTGAGTTAACCTCTAAGAGCAAATGCATTCAATCTGATATTACAGATTAATTTATTGCTTGTTTATTAAAAAATGCACGTTAAGAGGAGCTTGAAATATTGAGAGGGGGGGAGGAATCAGTAAACTTAACTGTTAAGCCCTAACGGTTACCATACTACTCCCCAAAAGTTAGACATTTCATCACATGACAATGTTGTTAGTACAGTATAAGCTCTCTTGAAAAGCATGAATGTAATCACCAGCACCTCGAGTAAATTCTGGACAGGAAGAAAGTGTGCCTAACGTGGAATTCCTTGTGTGTTCTACATACTTGGCAATAAAGATGATTCTGATTCTGATTCTGAGGATGTTCGATAGCATTAGAATATGTACAGTTCAATTTAAGGCTTAGCTATAAACTGATGTCTCATACTTCTTTCTGAGGACAACTTTCAAGTGCAATTAGTATTTCTGTAGCATAACTCCAAATACTATAGCAATAGCAAAACATTAATGATTCACTGTCACATCCTTACAACCGTATTTTCCAGTGTATAAGGTGCACCCAAAAGCCTTCATTTTGTTCAAAAGATGACCCTGCGCCGTATACGCAGGCGTGCCTTCTTTGTGAAGTAATATTGAGCCACAACATGTCTCGCAAGCCACTGACTCCATTTCCCCCTGTAGAAGTAATGCGTAACCCCAGCACCTTTTTATGTGGGTGTGCCTTATATATGGATTTTTGGATTGGATTGGATTGGATTTATATATTCCATTTGTCTTTCATTGAGGTGAGCTTTATATAAAGAAAAAGTTTGAAAATACGCCATTCATTGGGGGTGCGCCTTTTACTCCGGTGCGCTTTATACACCGTAAAATATGGTAATAAAGTATGCAAAGTGTGTGCTTTGAACCATCACCTGGTCCCTCCTCAGCGTCGTCTCCGCCGCCTGTGATCAAAAGCTCTTCCTCGCCGCGGTTTCTGTGCGCACCCGTTCACGCCTGCGGGTGGTTGCGAGGGAAACGTGGCTTGGAGGTCGGGTGACGATGGGGAAGGAACCATGGCTCCAGGAGAAGCGCTGCCAGAATGCCGAGTGAGCTGGACCTGATGTAGTTTGTGTTGTTGTCCTGTGTGCTGAGGTCCTTCAATCTGTTGCTGTAAATGTTGTGTGTCCACGTGTTGTTGCTGCGAAGCAAGCAAGTATTGTGTTTGTTGTACGCGTTGCTGCTGTTGCTGTTGTTGCTGCTGCGCCTCCAGCACGCCCAAAAGCCTCTGCAGGAGGACGTTGTTTTGCTGCAGACTGAGCGCCAACGCCTCTTGTGATGTGACGAGTGTTCTCATGTCCTGCCGGAAACAGTCAGCGAATTCCCGCAAACTTTTGTCGACGCGATTTCCCAGCTGTATCGCCGCCTCTCCAAGTCCCCGTAGTTCATCTTCAAGCCAGGATCCGCGCGGAGGGGCTTCCAGAGGTCCGGAGCCCTGTTGTGCTCCGAGCGAGGGCTGTGGACTGCTGGGTTCCGGGCTGCCGTTGAGGAAAGGGGCGCTGTACAGCGGGGAAGGAGGCAGCCATCGCTCTGAGGTCGGAGGGGCGCTGATGCCCAGACCTAATCCCAGGCCCAGTTTGTCTTCCATGCTGTTGTCTTCATCTTCACAGTCAGGTACCCCAACGTCTCTCTCGTGCTCTGGATTGTCATCGTCCTTGTCCAAAATATCCTTCTCGGAGCCCTCTCCTCCAAAACCTGAAAACATGAACATAAAATGTGTTGTGAGCGGGTAGCATGAAGCAAGCTTCCCACACGTAGGGTGTGCTAACTTTTGCAATCAGGAGTCACACTTGTGAAATAATGTATTTTACAACGAACAAGTCATTCTCAAATACTCGTTTTATAACTGCTACTATTTCATCAAAATGAGCACAAAATACGATATTCAAATGGTTGAAATATTACATTTAACAAGTATACAAACGATCTCAATGAATTAGGAAAAAAACGAATGCACAATTTCAAGAGGAAATTGTTGTGCGCCGTGTGGAAGGGATACGGATTGTTTTTCAGCATTTTTGGCTACGACATCAAGGAGGAGACTGTGCTGCAAGGTTGCGTGTTTTTGGCAGCACAAATATGCCAGCACCAGCATAATATGCAGCATTTTCACAGCCCTGCTTTCGATGAAAAGGTTTCTTCAGCAGTCATCTGTACTTCTTTGAAGGTGTCGGACGTTTCGCTTCTTATCCAAGAAACTTCGTCGGCAAACTAAAGCCTTACTGGTAGTTTAGGCCCTATATATATATATATATATATATATATATATATATATATATATATATATATATATATATATATATATATATATATATATATATATATATATATATATATATATATCCCTACTGTCCAGACATGGCGGTGCCGGACTCTGCTATGATAGGTCCCTGCTCTCAGGTTGGGTGGATTGGGGGGAGCAGAGGACTACTCCCTGCAGATGCTCCACTGTTCCTGTCGTTCTGACTAACGACTGGCCTGATTGCCCCATTTCGACCGGTATCACCTCATCAGTATTACTAATCCTATGTTGCCTAAGCAGGCTATTGTATGAACGATCCAAATTGAACCTCACCCCACCAAACCGGTTTAATGAAGAATTTAGTTGCTTTATGAAAATCGCTTCTTCTACTCCCCTTTCATTTAACGACAATGAGGTTAAAATCTTCGCGAAAGAACATAGATGGTTTGAAAGGGGAGTAAAAGAAGCGATTTCATAAAACAACTAAATCAGAGTAGTCCTCTGCTCCCCCCAACCTGAGAGCAAGGACCTATCATAGCAGAGTCCGGCCCCGTCATGTCTGGACAGTAGGGACATATATATAGGGCCTAAACTACCATAAGACTTTAGTTTGCTGACGAAGTTTCTTGGATAAGAAGTGAAACGTCCAACACCTTCAAAGAAGTACGGATGACGGCTGAAGAAACCTTTTCATCGATGGACCACTCCTGTACGACTGAGAGCTTACACAGACGTACAGCCCTGCTTTGTTCAGCGGAAAGGCCAGTGCTGTTGGACAGTCTGCAGCTGGATGGATGCATGGCTTGAGGATCCCGCGATGAGACGAAAGGAGCACCAGCACAGAGCGCCGATGCGTATGTTGAACTGTCGCGGCTAGGAATTGAAGTGGATTTACGTGGGACAGGAGATGTGAGACCATCTCTTTTCGTCAATGGATGCTACAGCTTCATCTTTGCTGTCAACATTTAGCTTATAGCAGACGTGCACATTTCACCATGACGTCCCTGATTCAATGGTGAAAAGGACGCTTTGATCCTCTCCCCTTTCATCTAGAACTGCTTTATACAACAAAGAGGGTGCAGAAAGTGTTTAAGATTGAATTAATGTGTGTCTTTGTGTTGTCATACTTTGTTTTTTCTACTTAGAGATGGCGCCGCGGGAGTGGCTTCCTTTGCAGCAGCTCCTGTATTTTGTTTTTCTACTTCTTTCTTTCCTTTCCTCAACCTCTCATCACTTTGCTGCTGTGAAATGTAAATCTCTCCACTGCGAGACTGATAAAGGCTAATCCAATCCAAATCACGAAAACAAAAATTCAAATGACAATTATATTCTGGGCAATTTTTGGCTGCTGAGATCGAAAATGGCATCCATTTTTTAATTCTCTCCGATTTGTTGACAATTAAGTGATAAATAATTCATGTGTTTTGACAATTCACAAATTAGATGTCGATCGTGGAAAAAAAAGTGCTTTGACCTCACCTGTTTTTACATTTGTTTATTGCTTATTTTTGCAAATTTAAAACCAAAAAATATGGAATATCTTAAGTAGTATATGTCTGAGTAAGCTCTCAGTCGTACAGGAGTGGTCCATCGATGAGAAAGTTTCTTCAGCCGTCATCTGTACAAGTACAGATGACGGCTGAAGAAACTTTCTCATTTTAAGTAGTGTAGCCATTACGGGGGGGTGGGGGGGGGTGTTAATTTTGTAACTCAAAGGACTAAAACGACCCTTGAAACTAACTAATAAATGAGATACTATTTCTCATACGGGAGCAGTCTGTTGAAAAGAGCTGCTCCTTGGTGGCAACGTAACCTAAATTTGTATGCAAGACGGAACAAAATGCAAACACTGTAAAACGCGGGAGGACAAGTAGTTAGTGCACATGTACCCTGCTTCCATAATGCAGTATTTCCTATACAGCCAAACCTGGGTTTTGGACTATAATCTGTTCCATAAGCCTGTTCAAAAACGATTTGGTCAAAAACAGAAACATTTCTCATTATAATCAATGTACTGGATTTTCCGGTGTATAAGGCGCACCGAACTATAAGGCGCACCACCAATGAATGGTGTATTTTCAACCTTTTTCCCATATAAAAGGCACACCGGTTGATAAGATGCACCGTCAATGACTGAAAAAAGTTTTCTAAATATAAGGTACACCACACTATAAGGCGCTATAATAGAGGATGTGATTACGCAGTACTTCTACAGGGGGAAATGAAGTCGTGGCTGCTTACGGTTGTTGCAAGACCTGTTGTGGCTCAATATTTATTACTTCACATATAAGGTGCACCTGCGTACAAGGGACACGGTTCTCTTTTGAAGAAAATGAAGACTTTTGGGTGCGTCTCATACACCGGAAAATACGGTAATCAATGTGTACTTTTTTTAATTATTGTGTTTGAACAATACAAACACGCCTGATCACAATGGAACGCTACATGATGATATTGTGTCGGTCACAATGAGACGCGGCATAAGGGAGTGACGTATAAGGAAGCAGAGGGGAGTCGAGTGGTGCATTCAGGTGCACTCAGTGTCATAAAAAAACCATTTTTGATTGAGAACCAAGACGTTCATAAACCGAGGTTTGACTGTACATCCAGTTTACCTGTGTCCGACTCAGGAAAACATGTGAAAGTGGACTTTGGTCTGGAGTTTTGCTTCTGCTTGCCATGATGACGCCTGGGGCTGGACTGGGAAGACTGTCCGAGCACGCTCGCTCTCCTGCAGGGTAGAGACCAACTTCGGTGGCGGGCGTCCGCCAGCCGACCCCCATTGCGCCTTTTGAGGTCATCCCAACGCTTTTTGACCTCGCGAAGCGTACGCGGGACTCTAGACACAGCGTTGACGCGTTCCAGGATTCCAGCCCATATGCGTTCCCTCTCACGTCGACGAAGTCTCCCCGCTGGGCCGAAAAGCTCTCCTTCATACCGCGTCACCTCGGATACCAACACCTCCAGCTCTGCCCCACTGAAGCGACTTTTTCTTTTGCCTGCTCCATTAGCAGCCAGTGCGGCGGACATTGCTCTGTCTGTCAGAGGCACAAACGACAACACAAACACAGGTGGAAAAGAGTCAAGTAGGAATGGTCAAATTATTAATTACACAGTGGTGATGATTGAATTATTTTTTTAGAATCAGAATCGGAATCGTCTTTATTGGCCAAGTATGTAAAACACACAAGGAATTTATCTCCGGTAGAACACGCTGCACTAGTATCATCATCAAAATCAGTCATCATCAAAATTCCAAAGAGGCCCTATACAGTTATATTTGGGTTACTGTTTAGAAAGTTAAAGGCATGGGGGAAGAAGCTTTTTAAATGTCTGCTGGATTTAGTTGCGCCTGTAATGGGCAGCATCTTCACAGCCCCGCTTTGTTCAGCGGAAAGGTCGGTGCTGTTGGACTGCGGAATGGATGCATGGCTTGAGGAGCCCGCGATAAGAAGAAAGGAGCGTCAGCGCAGAGCGCCGATGCATAGTGGAACTGTCGGGGCTTGGAATTGAAGCGGATTTATAATAATAATAATAATAATAATAATAATAATAAATTTTACCTTAAGCGCCTTTCAAAGCTCTCAAGGACACTTTACAGTCACAGACAAGCATAGATAAGATAATAAATAAAATACAATTACAAATAGAATACAATAAATAAAATACAAGTATAAATAGAAACAAGAGAGAGTGACACAGAAATGCAGTTTTAAATAGGTGGGTTTTAAGATGGGATTTGAAGGTGGGAAGAGAATCGATGTTACGAATATTGGGAGGAAGTGAGTTCCAGAGTTTGGGGGCAGAGCAGCTGAAAGCTCTGTCCCCCATCGTGCTGAGACAGGCTGCGGGGGGCACACAGAGGTGGAGGGAGGAAGAGGATCTGAGGGAATGAGAGGGAATAGAAATTTGAAGGTCAGATAGGTATGGGGGGTGAGGTTATGGATAGCTTTAAATGTATAAAGAAGAATTTTAAAGTTATTTGTTATTTAGTTTTTCTTACTTCAAGATGGCGCCGCGAGAGTGGCTGCCTTTCCAGCAACTACTGTATTTTGTTTTTCTACTTCTTTCTTTTCTTTGCTCTTCCTTTCATAACTTTGCTGCTCTGTTACTTCCGGGTAGAGTCAACGCTGGCGCGAATGGCTGCTGCTGCTCACCCGCACACAAAAAAAGTTCTTATCCCGTGACTGTAAAGTGTCCTTGAAAGTTTTGAAAGGCGCTTAGAAATTACATGTATTATTATTATTATTATTATTATTATTATTATTATGTAGTTGGAAAAGGTGGTGGTCAGGGTCCAGTAGGATTTTCTGCGCCCTTGTTTTTGATTCTTGCATTGTGCAAGTTTTGTCCATTTTTGTGACCATAACAATTACGTCCACCAATTAATCTGATAACATTTTCGCTTTGCATGAAAATATATGTCCTTGAGAGTTTTGAAAGGCGCTTGTAAATGAAATGTATTATTATCTATCCATCCGTCCATTTTTCATACCGCTTTATCCTCATTAGGGTCATGGGGGGTGCTGGAGGCTATTCCATCTGTCTTCGGGCACCAGGCAGTATTATTATAATTGAAAAAAATTACAATCAAGAAGTACCGTATTTTCCGGTGTATAATGCTCACCTGAGTATAAGGCGCACCCTCAACGTATTTTTAAACCTTTTCCATGTATAAGGCATGTATAAGTTATCCAAATATAATACAGTAAAGTCTCGTTATAACGATATTCAAGGGAGTCCGAAAAAATATCGATATAACCGGGACTATCGATATATCCGACCCTGTTTGCATGTAATTTTCTCCGTGCGTGCATAGAAATAGTATCGATATAACCGGGACTATCGATATATCCGATATCGATATAATGAGACTTTACTGTATATATTTTTTCCCAAAGATAAGGCACACCACATTATAAGGCGCTACAGTAGAGGCTGGGGTTACGCACGACTTCTTTTACAAGGAGAAATGGAGTTGGTTGCTGCTGATAGTATTGGCGAGACCTGTTGTGGCTCAATATTACTTCACATATAAGGTACATCTGCGTATAAGGCGCAGGGTCATCTTTTGAAGAAAATCAAGCCTTTTGGGTGCGCCGTATACATCGGAAAAGACAGTAACTTATTTCCAACCTTGCGTTTAACATTTTGGTAATATTGTTGCTTGAATAAAATAGCTCTCATTACACCCACAACACCAATATTATTCAATAAAGGAAATATAGAAAACCTGCCCACCCATTAACTGTGACTTAAGTAATCAATTATGTATGAATTGATGACCCCACCGAAAAAAATGCTTCCGTTGTCAACGCTCTCAAAAAGTGTGCTAAATATAAACATGACTTACTTTGTTCAATAGACAAGAGGTCATCTGAGGACATGCCGGGCGCCATGAGTTTGGGGGGATGGACCACTACCACGTTGAAGGGCAGCCCCCCATGCGGTCCACTGCTCTGGTCACAGCTGCCATCAGAGTCGTCGTCATCCCTGGGGAAGCCGTTGTCGGAAGCCCCCCCTGCGGAATGTCCCTCGGGAGACTCCACTTTGATGTGCATGGGAGATTGCTCATACAGCAGCCCCCCGTCCTCGCAGTACTCCGTCATGGGTCAGGGGCCGATTTTAGCGTAGAACTGACTGGACGGTCAATTCTAGTGCTGAGGAGTTTGATCCCATTAACACCTGAACTGGTTATCACTGGATCAACTGTCTAAGACATTATAAACGTACTGTACTGTCGTGGTGGTAGGTCAGGGCCAGCTAGGCCTTCTCTGTTCAGCTAAACATTATCAGAATCTCTGACCAACATTTCCATAAATTCAAATATTTGGTACATGCAATTATGTTTATCTATGCCCAGCAGTCTATTGTCATTTATCTTATTTGCATTGCTAGCTGTCGTGTGTATAGATGTTTTTTTGTTCTTGTTCATGCAATTAGATTCAAAACTCAATGTGCTGCCATGTTACTTGCATATGCACAGCATAGGCCATGTCACCATGTAACCAATCACAATACTAATTGATCCTTACAGAATATTTTTCCATCCTCCAATTTAGTGGTGACAGCAATTCATGTTCAATCACATATGTTGTGAAGTGATTTAATAATCATATGATAATGAGTATGATGTATTTAATTTACAAGCTATGTTACTCATTCTGAACTGTTAAAAATAATGCACATGGTACAGCGACTTGCAGCTCTGTTCCATTTTTGTGTACTATAGATGCTCTGTATAACAGCGACACAATAGTGGAAGTGGCAAATGCACAGCCGCCTCGTAATGTGCTACCAAATGAGCTGTGAATGATGTAATTTCCAGCTCTTGCTACACATAAACAGTAATCTTGAAAACAGATCAGAATTTAAAGAGCTGTTAATTCTCCTTTAACCACTGTACAGTATATTAAACTATTCAAGCGATTGACACCAGTTCCGTGCGGTTGTATCAATACACGAGATGCAAATACGCTCTACATAAACGTATTATAAATCACAGAACACACATGAATCAAAAATCTGTGTTCCTGTTTAAATAATAATTTCATTTTTTGCTCCAACCACCAAATAAAAACATGTCCAGGTCACAAACCCTTATTTGTAAAACCCCTCTGATTTAAAAGTTTTAAAATAGGCTCCTGTTGAGTTCACCTGACGGCCGAGCTGTTTTGACAGAGCTCCCTCATCCCAGCCTGAGGACCCCCTCCGACGCTAAAAGACAACAAACAGACATGACAGACACGACACACTTAAGAAACCAGCCACGAACAAACAAAACGGACAATTATCACGGGGCATTTTTTTCCCAAAACGGCGGCATCAATGCGCAATGTGGACAACGCCACGACCGCAACATTTGCGCACTGGGCAGACGTTGACACGGTGACACAGACAGGAATAAACTAGCCATTAGCTAACACGCAAGCACACGTTCTGCTGGAGGCGCGGATTGGGAGACGCACTAAAAGCCTCGCGACGATTAATCTTATTCTAAAATATATAAAGTTGTGTTGTTCTTACCTCATGACAATGAGGCGCGGAGGAGAGAGGAGCAAGACAAAATGCTATCGATGCAGCTGTGATCTCGACGGCGGATACACAAACCGAAGACCGTCGCTCTCCATTGACGTCATCAGGTAGCACGGCTGCCAATGGCAGTTCGGATGGACATCTCCCAATCCATGTACGGTATTTGTCTTTATTTCTTTCCAAATAATAATAATAATAATAATAATAATAATAATAATAATAATAATAATAATAATAATAATACATTTAATTTACAAGCGCCTTTCTGAACACTCAAGGACACTTTACAACAAAGACAACACACAAAACAGTAAAATCATGCATAAAACAATAAATAATAAAACAGCAGAATAAATTAGACCATGAAAGCAAGTTTAAACAGGTGGGTTTTCAGGTGAGATTTAGAAATACTTATCGAAATTGGGAAAACCGTGTCTTCTGTTTCTTTTATTTGTAAAGCGTGGTATTTTTTCATACATTGGTCATTTTTCATAAATTGAGCAATATAGTTCTTCTTATTCTTATGTTATTAATCGTGTTATGTTTGTTATTGTTATTAGTTATGAGTGACGTGCAGTCAGGGGAGGCAGGTGAGGCTATGCCTCACCCGTCATCATTGAAATATCAAATGACAAAATAAATTAAGCAGTTATATTAATTTAGTGATGTGTACTTTAACGTTCTTTTTCATTTAATTTCACAATTTTTTTTTTTTTTTTTTTCAAAATCGCTGAATTTTCACATTTACCGTTCAAATATTAAGTGGAGACGAGCGGTGAGGCAGCAGCCGGCTGAGCATCACCATGGATTGCGCAATCACTATGCTAACTGTGCTGGCTTGCTCTGCAGTGAGACCGCCTTGCTGTCCCTCTGCATGTCGCTATTAAAGTGTTCAAAAGCTTTTAGTATATGAATTAAATTTCTACAGTGTATATAATGTCCAGTCACTCTAAATTATAAACGCTGTACTACAGTGTTTATTTTATTTTATTTTGTTTTACAGTGGTACCTCGGTTCTTGAACGCCTCACTGTTCGAACAAATCGGTGTTCGAACAAAATATTCGAGATATTCTTGCTTCGGCGTTCGAACATCAATCGGTGTTCGAACGCCAATACGAGGGTGGAGAGCTGAGCGGCGCACGGGTCTATCGCTCTGTTCGTGACCAACTGTTGTCGCTAGCGGACGTGCTGCGTTTTGCTCTAGCGTTTAATATAGGTGTACGAAGAGTTTTAGCCCCTAATCATGCCCCCAAAGAAAGTAAGTGCTGCTTAAAGTGACAAAAGAAAAGTAGTGCGTACAACTATTGCATTTAAGAAAGAAATACAGTAAAGTCTCATTATATCGATATCGGATATATCGATAGTCCCGGTTATATCGATACTATTTCTATGCACGCACGGGGAAAATTACATGCAAACGGGGTCGGATATATCGATAGTCTCGGTTATATCGATATTTTTTCGGACTCCCTTGAATATCGATATAACGAGACTTTACTGTAATCGCAAAATATGAAGGAGGTGTGCGAGTGTCTGAACTGGCGAGGGAATACAGCATGGCGAAATCTACGATCAGTACGATATTAAAGAATAAGGAGGCTGTGAAATCTAGTGATGTTGCTGTGGGAGTGAGAGCGAGTGTCATTGGATAGATATTTTAAGAGAAAAGAACATCCTGTAGCCGAGTCATCCGAAGCTGTCACGTTCCGAGCGAGAGTGACGGCAGATGACTCGTCGGAACGTAGTGGAATGTTTGGGATCCCAAAACAGACACGTACTAACCAAGCAGGATGTTTATTCACAAATAAAAGAAAACACAGCGAGTAAGAAGGCAGGGGGAGATCCGACCCGCTTACTACGCCAAAAAGCAAATGGCACATGAGGGTGCAAAATTACGCAACCCCGGAAGATGACATAAATTTACGGGACGCGGGGAAAATACCTCCGACAGTATACACTCGCGCAACGAAGGAAGAGTCCAGGCACGGTGGCGAGGTGAGTCAATCATCATTGGCAAGGTGATCGCGAAGCGTATAAATGCCCCGTGTCCGTGATTAGAGAATGACAGCGGGTAGAGAAGAGGCTGGGAGAGGCAGCCCCCCCCCCCCCCCCCCCTCCGCGCTGTCAACTCGCAAGTGACAGGAGCAAAGAGATGGTTTCGGTGGTCGAAAAAAATCGATTTTCAAACAGGGTCCTGTAACGAATTATGGTCGAGAACCGAGGTACCACTGTAGTTTATTTCTATCAAAACTGTGTGCATCGGTGAGGCACACAGTTCTCCAGGGGGCGCTGGTGATTACAGAGATTCTTGCGCCTCCTCGGCTGCAGAATAATAGAATTAGTGACAGAAAGCTACAGTAAACAGTTAGCAAGTTAAGTGCAACCATCCAGTCACTTTTTCATGTTTCTTGGCCTTATTTTCAGAATGGTGGATGACATATCTAAATTGAAAGAATTTTCTAAACTGGACTTTCAATCGAAGCAGGAGATAATAATTAAAGGAAGACCAACACCGGACTTTATAGCTCACAAACGGTGAGGGATGAATGTAAATCTCCTGGACAGCTTCTCAGCTTTTTGGCCAAGAAGGATCTCATTGAAACTATTCCTGAAGCGACAAAGTTGCTCCAGCTCGTGCTCACTGTTCCAGCTACTACAGCATCAGTGGAGTGGTCATTCTCAGCAAAAATGACTGTAAACATACAGTCGGAACAGGACTCATCAAGGACGACTTTCTTCACTGGCAGTGATCTCCATTGAGACAGAGAGACTTGGACTTCATTTATAAGTAAAGGTAACACGACAAGAACGTTGTTTTAATTCTTTTTTTCTATGCTACAGTTTGTATACAGTATATAAAGAATGCTGACATGACATTTTAAGCAAAACACGTTAACTGTTGCCAATCAAATGGTGAATAAGCTACTCTGTGGAGTTCGTATGTTTGTAAATCTGACTGTGATGATGTCAGTGCCTCACCAGTTTTGAAAGGCTATTATAAATGAAATGTATAATAATAATAATGGGGCGGCCCGGTAGTCGAGTGGTTAGCACAACGGCTTCACAGTGCAGAGGTCGCCGGTTCGCGTTCCGGTCCGGCCTCCCTGTGTGGAGTTTGCATGTTCTCCCCGAACCTGCGTGGGTTTTCTCCGGGTCCTCCGGTTTCCTCCCACACTCCAAAAACATGCATGGCAGGCAGATTGACCACTCCAAATTGTCCCTAGGTGTGAGTGTGAGAGTGACTGTTGTATGTCTTTGTGTGCCCTGTGATTGGCTGGCAACCAATTCAGGGTGTTATTATTATTATTATTATTATTATTATTATTATTATTATTATTATAGTGCATTCATAAATGTATGTTAATCCGAAACACTTTTACACATACTGTCACAAACATGCTGGATCACACAGAAATGGGCTGTGTGAAATTATGATTCTGAAACTTTTTTTTATTTGAATACTTGAAACCACTGTAACAAAGCACTTAACACGGACAACTATCATATACAGGAAATCATTTTTCCTTTTCTGATGTCAAACACAAAAGCAGAAATTGCAGAATCGTATAACATGTGGTATTTTCTCCATTTTTATGTATTAGGTCAGTGATTTTCAACCACTGTGCCGCGGCACACTAGTGTGCCGTGAGAGATCGTCAGGTGTGCCGTGAGAAACTATCCAATGCCCCCTTTTCAAATGTAAAATTTTAAAAACATGTATTAATCATTTTCTGCCAATAGTATGTCATTGTCCGGTGTCCGTGCTGAAAAGACTGGGAGTGCAATTTAATATTCGTCCGTGTGGCAACACGTCACCGATTGCCTCGTTCCCGCGAGATGGTTAGTGGTGTGCCGCAAAAAAAATTCAAATGTAAAAAAAAGTGCCATGGTTCAAAAAAGGTTGAATAACACTGTATTATATGAATCCGATCGTTGAAGGCAGGCAAAAAGCAGTTGAATGAAAAACATCAAAGACCCAGAAAAGGGACTCCATCAAATCAGGACAAATTGCAAAGCCTCTCACATATCTATATCACCTTTAGGTCATCAAAAGTGTCCAACTGCTCAGCCACTGTACACACCACGGAGACAAAACGTACTTATGATGAATTCATAGTGCAGTGAAAGAATATATGCTCTCTTCTTGACGTTTTTTGCACATTTATAACCGAGGATCCCGCTTCACCAAGCCAATTTTAATGTTACGAAGGCAAACCCATCAAAGACAAAAAGCAGGGTGTAACAGATTTTTTTTATTAAAAAGGGGGAGAGGAACTACCCAAAACCATTTTCCATCTGGGATGTTCAATTCTATTTACATCTGTCGATTTAGAAAGGAGCAACGTAAATTATCTTAAGCCATGCTGGTGCATTTCCCAGGTGGGATAATGTTTAATGCTTTTGTACAGTACATGGGAAAGTCCTTGAGAGGGTCTTCGATAAAGAGTTGACACCGTAGATAGTTCAGAGGTATATAAACCCACCAATCCTGTTCCTCCACTGTGTCAGTCCACGAGGTTCAGAACACAGTCATGAAGTACTTCATTGTCCTTGCCTTGTGTGCCGCAGCTTGTGAGTATTTGCCTCTCATGGATGGGGGACTGATCAAAAAACAATTGTATGTAAAAATGATACACGTGCATTGCAGTTGCCGCTCCTATTGACGATGAGGACGATAAGATTGTCGGTGGATACGAGTGCAGAAGGAACTCTGTACCATACCAGGTGTCTCTGAACTCTGGCTACCACTTCTGCGGAGGTTCCCTGATCTCCAGCACATGGGTGGTGTCTGCCGCTCACTGCTACAAGTCGTAAGTGGGAACAAACCCGCCATGAAGCTTCTGCGTGAATTTGAACTCGGCATCACCGTCATGTGCGTTTGTGTGCAGCCGCATCCAGGTGCGTCTCGGCGAGCACAACATCGCCGTCAACGAGGGCACGGAGCAGTTCATCAACTCCGCTAGGGTCATCAGACATCCCAGATATAGCAGCCGAAACCTGGACAACGACATCATGCTCATCAAGCTGAGCAAGCCCGCTACCCTGAACAGCTACGTGCGCACCGTGTCCCTGCCCTCCAGCTGCGCCGGCTCGGGCACCCGCTGTCTGATCTCTGGATGGGGCAACATGAGCGGCTCTGGAAGTCAGTTTGAAAAAAAAACTCAAGGAAGATTGACTTGTTCTTGTACAGGCAGTCACGTGTGTCCTTTCCTCCTCTTCAGGCAACTACCCTGACCGTCTGAGGTGCCTGGATGCCCCCATCTTGAGCGACAGCAGCTGCAGGAAGTCCTATCCTGGACAGATCACCTCCAACATGTTCTGCGCCGGATTCCTGGAGGGAGGCAAAGACTCTTGCCAGGTACGACCAACAAGATCACTCAGTCTTCAAATGAACTTCTCAAGCGTTTCGTGCTTACATTTGCTATTTGGTATCGGTGCAGGGAGACTCTGGTGGCCCCGTGGTGTGCAACGGCCAGCTTCAGGGTGTCGTGTCCTGGGGTTACGGTTGTGCCCAGAGGAACAAGCCTGGTGTTTATGCTAAGGTCTGCAACTACAACTCCTGGATTCGCAGCACCATGGCATCCAACTAAAGGGTTGAATTTCGGTGTTAAATGTACAGTAAATTACAACAGTACCGCCTATGTAAAGCTGCATGAGTTGTATGCAATAAAAACGTCCTATACTTACTTGAATGTTCTGTCTTTTTCAAAGTGGTGATGTCATGACTATTATTTAGCATGTTCAGTTAAGCTAATGCAAGTTTATGAGATCTGGACTTAAATACAGGAGTTGCATAGAGTTTTAAAGCAAATGCTTCTGGAAAATAAGACACAGGAACATTTGCAGTTATTCCCACATCCAGGCTGTGTATCACCAGTGACGTGCGGTGAGGTTCATGGCTGGTGAGGCACTGACGTCATCACAGTCAGATTTACAAACATACGAACTCCACAGAGTAGCTTATTCACCATTTGATTGGCAACAGTTGACGTGTTTTGCTTAAAATGTCATGTCAGCATTCCTTATATACTGTATACAAACTGTAGCATAGAAAAAAAGAATTAAAACAACGTTCTTATCGTGTTACCTTTACTTATAAATGAAGTCCAAGTCGCTCTGTCTCAATGGAGATCACTGCCAGAGAAGAAAGTCGTCCTTGATCAGTCCTGTTCCGACTGTATGATTTCAGTCTTTTGTGCTGAGAATGACCGCTCCACTGATGCTGTAGTAGATGGAACAGTGAGCACGAGCTGGAGCAACTTTGTCCCTTCAGGAATAGTTTCAATTAGATACTTCTTGGCCAAAAAGCCAAGCAAAATCGAAGCAGGCCCTCCACTTACCCTGGGTGGACGCCCCCTCAGTGTCGGGCGTCCACCGAAAGGGAACCTTGGTGGACGTGAGGTTAGTGAGGGGGAGTGCCTTCTGACTATAACCGCGAATGAAGCGGCGATAGAAGTTGGCAAACCCCAGAAACCGCTGGAGCTGCTTACGCGTCTTCGGGGTAGGCCATTCTACCACCGCTTTAGTCTTGGCGGGGTCGGCCCTGAGCTGCCCCTGCTCCACGACGAACCCCAGAAAAGACAGAGAGCGGACATGGAACTCGCACTTCTCTGCCTTTACGTAGAGCCGGTTTTGCAGGAGCCGCGTCAGGACCCGTCAGACGTGTTGCCGGTGCTCCTATGCAGATCGAGACAAAATGAGAATGTCATCGAGGTAGACAAAAACAAAAAACATTGAGGGAGTCCCTGAGCACATCATTGATTAGATTTTGGAAGACGGCGGGCGCGTTCGTGAGTTCGAACGGCATCACCAGGTACTCAAAATGCCCTAATGGCGTCTTGAATGCCGTTTTCCATTCGTCCCCTCACGGATTCGGACCAGATGGTAAGCGCTACGGAGATCCAATTTAGAAAAAAAATAGTAGCTGATTGAAGGGGCGCGAAGGCTGAGTCCACGAGGGGGAGAGGGTATTTGTTACGAATGGTGATGTCTTTCAGACCCCGGTAGTCGACACACAGGCGCAGGGATCCGTCTTTCTTATTGATAAAGAAGAACCCTGCGCCCAGCGGAGAACGTGACGGGCGAATGAGTCCCGCCGCAAGGGAGGAGTCTATATAGGTGCTCAGGGCTTCTCGTTCTGGTTGAGAGATATGGAAAAGTCTGGAGTCCAGTAATGGAGCCCCTGGCTGCAGTTGAATAGCACAGTCATACGGTCGGTGGGGCGGCACGGATTGGGCGTTGTCCTTGCTGAACACCTCTCGCAGGTCGTGGTAGCACTGCGGCACGCCCTTGAGGCAGATGGCCTCGGGCAGGCCACCGCGGGAGGGGTCTTTCCCTGCCGTTGCTGACTACAGGCAGTTAACGTAGCAGTAGGGGCTCCAGCCCTGAATGGTGGGGCCCTCCCAGGAAATGGACGGGTCATGGGTACTGAGCCAGGGGAGGCCCAGTACTAGCGGCACGTTCCGGGACGGCATAACTAAAAATTGTCGGTGCTCCACATGATTGCCCGCTACCCTGAGTTTAAGCGGGGCCGTGATGTGGGTGACTCTAGCTAAAAGACGGCCGTCAAGATCGAGGATCTCCTTGGGGGGAAGGAGATCGATCAGATGACAGCCCAGAGAGTCAGCCAGCTGGGGATCGATAAAACATCCGTCGGCCCCCGAGTCCACTAGCGCCCGCACAGTCTGGGAGATGGATGGGCGAATGACGTCGCCGTCCAGCTCTAGTCGCGTAACGGGGGCCGTGGGCTTGGCCTCCTGGGGTCGCCGTTTCGATGGGGACTTACAGGGACCGGAGGTCTTGGGCTGGGGGCCTGGGGTGCGACGAGCCCCGGGGATGGTGCGGTCATTCCCCCCCCCCCCATCCGCATGGGTTCGGGGGATCCCTCCAGCCGCCGCACGTGCTCACGGCCGGGTGTAGTCGTCCTTGGTCATGTGCCGGGCTCGTTGGACCGCTGGCTGCCTTGTTCCCTCCGCCGCTCCCTCAGACGGAGGTCCAGACCGATGACGGCCTCCACCAGGTCGTCTAAGGTGGTGCCGGCGTCGCGGGTGGCCAACTCATCCTTGAGTGCGGCGCTCAGTCCGCGACGAAACACCCCCCTCAGTGCTCAGTCATTGTATCCGCTGTCAGCGGCCTGGATCCGGAAGGCGACGGAGTACTCAGCTGCCGAACGGGATCCTTGGACGCAGTCGTGGAGTCGCCCCTCTGCTTCGACCTCCGTCACCGGATGATGGAAGACCCGGCGAAGCTCAGCCACAAAGTCTGGGTATGACGCACACAGCTCCGGTTGGGACTCCCGGATGGCCAGCACCCAGGTCTCAGCGAGCCCCGTGCGCAGGCTGGTGATAAACGCTACCTTGACCTCGTCGCTATCGTCTGCGTGGGGCTGTTGTTCGAAGACGAGCGCGCATTGCATGAGAAATTGCGCACAGCGCTCGGTTTTGCCTGCGTAGCGGGAGGGGTGGGGTAGCTGTATCTCGCGCCTACCCACGGGGGGGGGGGGGGGGGGTGTGTGTGAGAGGCAATGCGTGTCTCGATTGACTATGTGTTGAGCCAGCGTGGTGGTGATTTGGCGGACTTCCGCAATGGCTTGGACCAGCTGGGTCGAACGCTCTGTCTGCATGGTAAGGGCGGCGATAAATCTGTCTTCGCCGGCGGGATCCATGGGTGGTCGGAGAATTATGTCACGGCACTCGAGGCTTGAAGGCAGGACTCGAGTGACGAAGGAAGGTGGGAAGGTTTGGATCCGAAATACACGGCGAGACAGATTTCCAGGAAAAGGTCTTTACTGAGACACGCATGCAAAATAACAAACAGTGGGAAGGTAAGTGAAGACAAGAACAAGGACCGACCTGACGGCGAGGTAGTCGCGAGGGTAGCTTCTAGAAATTCTCCGACGGAGACGGTCAGGTGCGATCGGCAATTATAGTCAGAAGGCACAATCAGTAAATTACAAACAGGTGAGGGAGCCCGGGTGAGTAAGGATGGGAGGGGCCGTCTCCAGGGAGCAGCGGAGGAGGTGACGGGAGGGGCGGGGCGCGCCCAGGACGGCGATGAGATGTGACAGATAGAAAGTTCAGTTGAGAAAATTCTTTCAATTTAGATATGTAATCCATCATTCTGAAAATAAGGCCAAGCAACACGAAAAAATGACTCCATGGTTGCACTTAACTTGCTAACTGTTTACTGTAGCTTGCTGTCACTAATTCTATTATTCTGCAGCCGAGGAGTCGTAAGAAAAATCTCTAATCACCAGCGCCCACTGTCATACGGCAGGAGAACTGTGCGCCACACATATGCACACAGTTTTGATAAAAATCAAATAAAATAAACACTGTAGTACAGTGTTTATAATGTACAGTGACTGTACCTTATATTTACCAGCTAAACTGTAGAAATGTAGTTTATATACTAAAAGCTTTTGAACACTTTAATAGCGATATGCATAGGGACAGCAATGAGGTCTCACTGCAGAGCAGGCCAGCACAGTTAACATAGTGATTGCACAATCCATGGTGAGGCTCAGCCGGCTGCTGCCTCACCGCTCGTCTCCACTTAGTATTTGAACGGTAAATGTGAAAATTCAGCGATTTTGACAAAAAAATCCAAAAATGGTAAAGTGAAATGGAAAAGAACGTTAAAGTAAAAATCACTAAATAAATATAACTGTTGAATTTATTTTTTCATTTGATATTTCCATGATGACAGGCGAGGCCCAGCCTCACCTGCCTCCCCTGACTGCACGTTACTGTGTATCACTGAGTTCATTATTCACACAATAATGTGCTAAGGGTGTGATAGACAGACCATAAAATGGGGCTTATAAAACGAACAAAGATAATGAAATGAAGAGAAAGCGCAGTCATTCTAAAAAAAAAAACAAATGGACTGTTGTGTTAAAGAGTAGTAGGCCTAAGTTAATCAGAATGAAAACTACAGAGTCAACTACATACTATAAATCAAAGCTCATTTCATGAAATGAGCTAATTGCAGGCTTACGGCTGTGAAAACAGAAATATCAAATCAGTGAAACAGGAAAAACACTTGTGAATGAATATGCCTCTCACGCCACCACCTTGGAGTAAGCATCAGTAAAATACACACAACACAACATTGATCAAGGAGGAGACTGCTGAGCGGTCAAGCCTTTTCGGCAGCACAAATATGCCAGCACCGTTTTTGATTGGGAGGAATGTCGGTGCCATTTCACTGTCAACGCTGGACAACTCTGATTGTGATTTTTTTGCACCTGTAATGGGCAGCATTATCACAGTCCCACCTTGTTCAGCGGAAAGGACGGTGCTGTTGGACAGTCTGTAGCTGGATGGATGAGAAGAAAAGATTGCCAGCCCAGAGCGCCGATGCGTATGTGGAACTGTCGCGGCTTGGAATTGAAGCGGATTTACATGGGACAGGAGATGTAAGACAGTCTCTTTTCTTCAATGGCTGCTACAGCTTCGTGTTTGCTTTTAACATTTACCTTATAGCAGACGAGCACATTACCCATGACGTCCCTGATCCACTGGTGAAAAGGACACTTTGATCCTCTCCTATTTCATCTAGAACAGCTTATTACAACAAAGATGGTGCAGACGGCCTTAAGATTGAATGACTATCTTTTGTGCTGTGTCACATTATTTGTTTTTTTGGTTGTTTCGACTTCAAGATGGCGCAGTGAGAGTGGCTGCCTTTACAGCAGCTTTGTATTTTGTTATTCTACTTCTTCCTTTCCTTCCCTTTTCCTTTCATAACTTTGCTGCTGTGAAATGTAATTTTCTCCCCTGCTAGACTAATAAAGGGTAATCCAATCCAATAGTTGAGTGGGAAAATAATGTGGGGAGGCGGGCGGGGGTGGCAAAGCTTTTCGAAATGATACACATTTCAGAATAAATATTGTACAGAATAATTTTGACATGGCATATTCTTATCAAGGGCGGCCCGATAGTCGAGTGGTTTGCACGCCGGCTTCACAGTGCAGAGGTCGCCAGTTCGCATCCCGCTCCGGCCTCCCTGTGTGGAGTTTGCATGTTCTCCACGGGTCTGCGTGGGTTTCCTCCCACATCCAAAAATATGCATGGCAGGAAGATTGAACAGGTGTGAATGTGACAGTGACTGGTTGTTTGTCTCTGTGTGCCCTGCGATTGGCTGGCAACCAATTCAGGGTGTCCCCGCCTACTGCCCGAAGATGGCTGGGATAGGCTCCAGTACCCCCCGCCTCCGACCCTAATGGGGAATAAGCGGTACGGATAATGGGTGGATGGATATTCTTATCTAACTGCCGTTTGAAATATAAGGGCGTTTCTATTAGACCCTGTGAAATCTCTGGTCAAATGTGCCAAAGCAGCTTGGGTTACTCAGTTTTATCATAGATTCATGTTTCTTAGAATATGAAACAGTTGTTGGTAACAACTGAAGATCTCAGAGCAAATCCCCCATGCATCCGCCATAATAAATGTACACTTGCTATGTTGTTTTTCACAAATGAAACACACTTTTGTGTTTGGTGTTAAGGTACCATTAAATGATATATTAAAAATGTTCAAAATACAATAGATGTTTGAATTTCTGGAGAAATTGTTGTTCGCATAAAGCAGTGGTCTCAAACTCAATTTACCCGGGGGCCGCTGGAGGCAGTCTGGGTGAGGCTGGGCCACATCAGGATTTCCATAAGAATCACAGATAAAACATTCCAATGTTCTCGAAATCTTTATTATTAACAAACACAAAATGAATTAAATGAATAAATGGAAAAATGAATAATAAATAAACCAGTAATAAACAAATAAAATAATTATAATGATCATAAGGCCGATACAGACGACAGAAAAAAACACAGGAAAACTAATTGTTTTAATAACATTTCAAATGTCTGTATTCACAGTTCTTTAACCTTTAACTTTCTTAACATAAAGAAAATATTGAACATGAACTGTCCTAAATCTCTTGCCTACTTGTTCAGCTCCACCCACAAGTTTCATTCATATCGATCATGCGGGCCGCACTAACATTAATCTTTCATATCAAGGCAGGCCGCAAAATATTATTTCGAGGGCCGCATTTGGCCCCTGGGCCGCGAGTTTGAAACCACTGGCATAAAGTGTTCATTTTTGGTTGAGACAATGAAATGCAGATTTTTGCTTGCTCATGTTATGTAATGTATCTTGGAATTGGAGTGCAGGCGATGCTCTCATTATCAACCTTCCCTGCTGCTGCGTTCCAGGTGTGAGTTCACACACACGTTGAAAAGATAAGGGTATGATAACAACAAAAAAATGGAATCGGTATTAGATCAAACCAAGGCTGCAGGATTTAAAAAGGGGTCAGAACTGAGCACTCACTGAGGCTTAGACAAGCATTAAGATGAAGGCTTACATTCTTCTGGCACTGTTCGCAGTAGCTTGTGAGTATCGATCGAACACCTTACGTGGTGAAGGACTTGTAAAACAGTGAAGCCTACGAAACATAATAATTGGATGTTTCTGGAATCCAATCAGTTGCCGCTCCTATTGACGATGAGGACTGTCGCGCGGCGAGACAGCAAGCAGGTGGAAAATTGATAAAAGTTCTCTCAGACAGATGCAGGAAGGGTATTGTGAGTTTTCTTTATTTGAAGTTGATATCAGTTTTCGGCAGACCCCAGGTAACACTGCTCTCCAGGTTGTCCTTTGTCCCTCTTGTCCCTCCTCGAAGTGACTGGCTCAGTCTAGTTTTAAAGGTGCTTCACCTGAGCTTCTGGCCAATCAGATCCCAGCGGCAATTGGCCATTCCCAGGTGGTTGCAATCACCTTCTCAATCAGTCTCAATCAATTAGTGGTCGCCCAACTCTACTGTTTTGGATGGGGAGAAATGCGCACCTTTCTCCCATCCAAAATCCAGAAAACACATTTAACATTTCTTTTGGCATCATGACATCATTCACACCCTCTCCTCAGAGTTCAGACATTCTTGACAAATAATCAGCTATGACATTTTTCTTACCCTGGCAATGCTCAATGGTGAACTGGTATGGCTGAAGGACAAGACACCACCGCAGTATCCTCGCATTCTGGTGTTGCATGGAGTGCATCCACTTCAGGGCGCGATGGTCAGTCTGTAATCTGAATTCCCGTCCTAGGAGGTAGTAACGGAGTGAGTCAATTGCCCACTTGATGGCTAGGGCCTCCTTCTCAATTGTGGAGTATTTCTTCTCCCTCTCATAGAGTTTCCTACTCAGGAACAGGATGGGTCTCTCTTCTCCAGCACTGCCCTGTACCAGAACTGCGCCGAGACCAACATCCGAAGCATCCACCTGGACTAGAAACTCCTTGGCAAAATCTACACTCTGTAGGACAGGAGCTTGAATGATGAAATATTTCAAGGCCCTAAAAGCTTGGTCACATGCTGCTGTCCATGGTAGAGGTGATTTGATGTTCTTTCTTGTCAGGTCGGTTAAAGGAGCAGCTAATGTAGCAAAGTGTGGAATAAACCGCCTATACCAACCAATCAGCCCAAGAAATGACCTCAATTGCTTCTTGGTCTGGGGAGGTGGTATCTTCTCCACGGCCTTCACTTTCTCCACCTGGGGCTGAATCTTTCCTTTCCCAATCAAATGTCCCAGGTAACGCACCTCTTCTTGTGCCCAGGAGCATTTTTGCTCATTAATTGTAAGTCCAGCCGCTTGTATTTTCCCAAGGACGGTCTTGATGTGCAGGAGATGGTCCTCCCAACCTTCACTGTAGATCACGACGTCATCAAGATAGGCAGCTGAGAAACTGGAACAGTCCTTCAGGATAATATCCATTAATCTTTGAAAGGTCGCTGGTGCTCCATGCAGACCAAATGGTAAAACTGTGTAGTGGAAGAGCCCTAACCCCGGAATCTGAAAAGCTGTGTATTCTTTGCAGGTGGGATCGAGAGGGACCTGCCAGTATCCTTTACACAGATCCAGCGTTGTAATAAATTTCGCTCGCCCCAATCTCTCCAGCAGCTCATCAATACGAGGCATAGGGTAGGAGTCAAAACATGAGACACTATTGAGCTTTCTCATGTCTGAGCAGAATCGTAGTTGAGCGGTGTCCTTTTTAGGTACTAACACTATTGGGTTAGACCACTCACTTTTAGATGGTTCGATGATCCCCATATCAAGCATTGCTCGTACCTCCTGCTTCAGTGGTTCAATCTGCCGCTCCGGAATCCGATATGGCCTCAAACGTACAGGTTTATTTTCTTTGAGCACAATCTTGTGGGTGATGAGATTAGTTCGTCCGGGTTTATCTTTGAATAGGGAAGGAAATGATTCCCTTACCTTTGCTAACTGAATTTGTTGCTTTGGGGTCAGGTGTAACAAGGTCTCTTTAGAATTACCCCATTCCCTCTTGGGTGTCATCACAGCCTCATCCATCTCCTCCTTCTCGGTAACCGAGATTTCTCTGATGAATAGGCTCTGGGAGCTCAATGGTTCCACTTGTTTCTCTGCATACACCTTCAGGAGGTTCACATGTAGAATCTGCTTTTTCTTTTGTCTGTCAGGGCAGAGAATCTCATATGTGACAGGTCCTATTCTCCTTGTCACAGTGTACGGGCCCTGCCACTTTGCCAGTAGCTTACTTGGTCCCGTAGGCAGCAATATTAACACCTTCTGTCCAGGGTGCAAATCTCTCTCTCTGGCGTGTTTATCATACCACACCTTTTGGTTTCGTTGACTCTCCTCCATGTGCTTCTTTGCCATCTCCCTGAAGTTCTCCAACTTGTCCCTCATTTGAAGAATATAGGAGATGACACTGCGTGACGTCGCCTCTCCAGCCACCCAGTTCTCCTTCAGCATGTCCAGGGGTCCACGAACCTGTCTACCATAAAGCAACTCAAAAGGAGAAAAACCAGTTGACGCTTGGGGCACTTCTCGATAAGCAAATAATAGAAAAGGCAGCCATTTGTCCCAGTCTTTACCAGTTTCATGAATGAACTTCCTCAGCATTTGTTTTAATGTCCCATTAAATCTTTCAACCAGACCATCGGTTTCAGGATGGTAAGGAGTGGTTCTTATTCCTTTAACTCCAAGCTGGCTGTATAGGCCTTTCATCAGGTGAGACATAAAGTTTGTACCTTGGTCTGTTAATATCTCTTTAGGTATGCCTGTTCTCGAGAATAACTCAACCAAACATCGGACTACATGTTTCACCTGCATAGAACGTAATGGGTAAACATCTGGGTACCTGGTTGCATAATCACAAATTACAAGAGCATACTTGCATCCTGAGCTACTTTTTGGCAATGGGCCAATAATGTCCATGGCTATCCTGTCATAGGGGACACTCATGATAGGTAATGGCTGTAAGTAGCCCCTATCAGATTTTTTTGCTGGTGCAACCATCTGACAAGTGCCACATTGCCTACAATATTCTTGTACATCTTTATAGAGCCCTGGCCAATAGAATCGCTGACTGACTCTGTCATACGTCTTTGCCTGTCCTAGATGTCCAGCCCAAGGAATAGTGTGTCCTAAATGTAAGATGAGCTGCCTGTAAATGGTAGGGATAACTAATCTAGGTGTTGCAGTGTCAGAGAGATACAATAAGCCGTTTTTTAACATAAACGGGTCTCCGGTGAATTTTCCTAAACACTTTGTGCTATTCACTGGCACCCCATCAACCTCATAAACCTTCTCAAACAGTGATTTCAAAGTTGGATCATTTTTTTGATGATCCTTAAAGTTCTCTGGAATCTGCCACTCTGCTTTAATGCTCGTGCCCTCCATACCAGTTTGCATTGGAATGCTAGAAGGAACGCATCTCCAGTTCTTTTCCTGTCTGCGCTGTCGTCTACTTTTCTTTACCTTGCCTCCTGCTTGGACAAGTGTATCATCAAGATTAGGCAATGGTTCCAAACCTTTTGTTTGAGACCTAGTGACTGCCATACATGTGCAATCCTTCGCAATTTTATGGACAACATTGTCCAATACAGGAAAATCATCCCCCAACACGACATCATAAAATAAATTCTTCAATACGCCAACCTTAAGTATGAAAAATTGGCCATCAATCTCAAAGGTCATTTTGGTGGTGGGATAATCATGACTGTCACCATGAACACAAGTAATATTTACAACTTGATCATAATTGAGCATGTCATTACTGACTAAACTCCCTCTGACTAATGTTTGATTGCTGCCTGTGTCGGCCAGTGCTTTTACCACTTTCCCATTTACCGTAACAGATGTTGTATGTCTATGTTTGCAATAATTTCCATTTGGACAGCTTTCCTGCCCAGCTTTAGGAACTGAACAAAATTCTACGGCTCTGGGTTGGCGTACAGGACACACGGAAGCCTTGTGGCCACGTTGCTGACAATTAAAACAAATAAAGTCACCTCTTGGTTGAAACTTTCCAGACTGTCTCTGAGCCCCATTGTCAGCTTTACCCCAGTCTGCATGTTGAATGGTTTGAGGGCTCTCGTATTTCAGCTTTGCCGATGGTCCCTTTTTCCTGTACGACTCCCGGTGTGCCGCTACGTAGCGCTCAGCCAACTCCGCTGCTTCTTCTCCAGTCTTAGGCTTGTGCTCCTTTACCCAAATGCGGACCTCAGGTTGAAGAACTCTCAGATACTGCTCCAGAATCACGACTTCTCCAATCTGATCCTTGCTGCGGTGATCAGGGCGCATCCACCTCCTGTAAAGTCCTTTCAGTCGATTATAACTTTCTGTGACAGTCTCTCCTGTTGGAACAATCGTACTGCGAAACCTCTGTCGATAGGTTTCTTCAGTAACGTTGTATTTGATTAATACTGCTGCTTTAATGGCTTCGTAGGACTCAGCCTGCTCTTCATCCATGCCAGCATATGCCTCAAGTGCCTTTCCAGTCAGCAAGGTCACTACTCGAGCAGCCCACTCTTTATAATTCCACCCCCAGGTTTTAGCTATTCTTTCAAACCTGACGAAAAAACTTTCTGCATCTTCACCCTCTCTCAGTTCTGGAATTCTCGGTTCAGAAACCATGGGAACTGCAGCTTGTCTTTGATGAGGAAAATGTGGGGGTTGGGCATATGGTAGGTAACCCGACTTGGAGGTTTCTTGTGCCGGAGGAAGGTTTGTTGGTCTGGATGTTCGAGGGTCAGTGTTTTGCGGCTCTGCTTTTTGAGGATAATGTTGACTCGATTGATAATCAAATGTCCATTCTTGCTTGTTGAGGAGCATCTGATTTCTTAATTGGTTGATTTGTTCAATCAACACCCCCTCTCTATCTTTAGAGTGTTGCATGAAAGTTCTGATTTCTTTCACCAATTCCTCATTAAGTTGAGCTCTGGTGGTACTCACTGTCTGAGTCTTAGGCTTCACCACTGGTTCTGGCTCACTCTGCCCAGTTCCAGCCTTGGCTTGGCCAGACGCCTCATGGAAATAAAGAACGGCATCGTCTTGGGGCAACTCAAGCTGCTGGTTTCCTTGATCCTCTTCAGAACTCTCCAGTTCAGTTGGGTTGGCCCGTGCTGCACGTCTTCTTCCTCGTCCCACCTTCTCCATCTCGGCTTCCTTTTATCCTTTCCACTCCAGCAAGGCGTAACGATCCCACCACTGCCACCAATTGTCGCGCGGCGAGACAGCAAGCAGGTGGAAAGTTGGTAAAAGTTCACTCAGCCAGATGCAGGAAGGGTATTGTGAGTTTTCTTTATTTGAAGTTGATATCAGTTTTCGGCAGACCCCAGGTAACACTGCTCTCCAGGTTGTCCTTTGTCCCTCTTCTCCTCCTCGAAGTGACTGGCTCAGTCTAGTTTTAAAGGTGCTTCACCTGAGCTTCTGGCCAATCAGATCCCAGCGGCAATTGGCCATTCCCAGGTGGTTGCAATCACCTTCTCAATCAGTCTCAATCAATTAGTGGTCGCCCAACTCTACTGTTTTGGATGGGGAGAAATGCGCACCTTTCTCCCATCCAAAATCCAGAAAACACATTTAACATTTCTTTTGGCATCATGACAAGGACGATAAGATCGTCGGTGGATACGAGTGCAGAAGGAACTCTGTACCATACCAGGTGTTTTTGAACTCTGGCTACCACTTCTGCGGAGGTTCCCTGATCTCCAGCACATGGGTGGTGTCTGCCGCTCACTGCTACAAGTCGTAAGTGGGAACAAACCCACCATGAAGCTTCTGCGTGAATTTGAACTCGGCATCACCGTCATGTGCGTTTGTGTGCAGCCGCATCCAGGTGCGTCTCGGTGAGCACAACATCGCCGTCAACGAGGGCACGGAGCAGTTCATCAACTCCGCTCGGGTCATCAGACATCCCAGATATAGCAGCCGAAACCTGGACAACGACATCATGCTCATCAAGCTGAGCAAGCCCGCTACCCTGAACAGCTACGTGCGCACCGTGTCCCTGCCCTCCAGCTGCGCCGGCTCGGGCACCCGCTGTCTGATCTCTGGATGGGGCAACATGAGCGGCTCTGGAAGTCAGTTTGAAAAAAAAAACTCAAGGAGGATTGACTTGTTCTTTTACAGGCAGTCACGTGTGTCCTTTCCTCCAGGCAACTACCCTGACCGTCTGAGGTGCCTGGATGCCCCCATCTTGAGCGACAGCAGCTGCAGGAAGTCCTACCCTGGACAGATCACCTCCAACATGTTCTGCGCCGGATTCCTGGAGGGAGGCAAAGACTCTTGCCAGGTACGACTCAGTCTTCAAATGAACTTCTCAAGCGTTTCGTGCTTACATTTGCTATTTGGTATCGGTGCAGGGAGACTCTGGTAGCCCCGTGGTGTGCAACGGCCAGCTTCAGGGTGTCGTGTCCTGGGGTTACGGTTGTGCCCAGAGGAACAAGCCTGGTGTTTATGCTAAGGTCTGCAACTACAACTCCTGGATTCGCAGCACCATGGCATCCAACTAAAGACATTTCTTGTTGGAACATTCATTCCAGAAACCAGTTCAAGTAGAGCAACCTGTTTCAAGAAAAAAAATTGTAAAGCCCTAGCTGCCGTTATTGTGTGTTATTGTGGTGGACTCACATATCACGAACTGTGCCATAATTCAAACGCTTTCGCAACAATAACTGCCATCATTCCTACGAACATTGTAGCCACAGGACACACTTTTGTGCTTAGGTATGTTTCAAGTTTTGTCAGCAAATCTACCCCAAATACCCCAACACCAACAGCACATAAAAAAAGGACATTTATTGACGACAAACAACACCACTATCCATACAACAATTTGGGCCAATGTGAAAAATGTTCCTGCATGAGTCAATCAAGTCAAAATTCAGTCTGAAATTAGCTTCGGGGTAATACGTCTGTGTAAGCTCTCAGTCGTACAGGAGTGGTCCATCGATGAGAAGGTTTCTTCAGCCATCATCTGTACTTCTTTGAAGGTGTCGAATGTTTCGCTTCTTATCCAATAGGCTTCGTCAGCGAACTATTTTTTTTTATTAAAAGGGGAGTAAAAGAAGCTATTTTCATTAAACAGCAAAACCCTTCACTAAATTGCCATGGTGGGGTGAGATTCAATTCGGATCGTTCCTACAACAGACTTCTTAGTCAAAATAGGCTTAGTTATGCTGACGAGGTGATACCAGAGCAAATGGGGCAATCAGGCCAGTTGTAGACCCCATAATCAGGCAGGACAATAGAAGTAATCAGTATAGCCTCAGGGAATAGTCCGCTATATATATCTATATATACATATATATACATATACAGTAAAGTCTCGATATCGGTTATATCGATAGTACTGCTTATTACGATACTATTTCTATGAACGCAAGGAGAAAATTTACATGCTGCAGGATCGGATATATCGATATTGTTTTCCGACTCCCGATATATATATATATATATATATATATATAAAATGATATAATGTGGATTGAATTATTTTCTGACAAACTAGCTGCTTGTCATTAACTCATTCACTACCATTCAATTTATTCGGGAAACATCAAGCACCATTCCAAATTTGCTCGGGTTTTGTTTTTTCATTGGGTGCCGATAAAGTGCTGGCCATGGCCTCTGGCAATGTCTTTCCCTTCCACTTTTCCAGGTTAGTGCTTTGTTCCAGATTCAGCTTTTGATGAAGCGCTATATAAATCAATATGTATGTATTGCATTATGTTTTGGACAGCCACCCTCATTTCAAGCTCATATAACTCCTGACTCATATAATTTAGGAATTAATTCTTTTTTTTCTGATGAAAAAAAAGAGTCTAAGCTTTCCAATGCTGCATTCAATGTTTATGTAGTCCTAAACCTCAATATTCTGTGGGTCCTGGAATTTGACTGAAAATGACAAAAACCCTGGCACTGGAGTAGACACATTTTTGCACGTCTAGCAGTGAATGAGTTAACAAAATCCAAATGTTTTTTTTTGTTTTTACAATTTTTTCTTATATATTCAGGGCTAGAAAAAAGATTTGTGACTTTTTCTGATAGGTACCTGCTCTAAGGTTTTTGATATACATTTGGTGTACTGCAATGCAAAAACGTTTTCCGGTCCACAATTACAACGCTAAGTGGATTAGCTGGTGGGGTCATTGTTTGACTATATTGGGCTATTACACTTGCCCGCGCGCATGTTGTAAATAATGATGATAAAGATCAGACAGCAGAGTATATTCATGACCACACATGACACAAATATAATCTTGCGGAGACCCTTTTGGGGGAGATGAATATCCGTTTGCAGTTCTCGGAGGTGTTTTTTGCTTTTTTAGCACATTGTCATCTTTTCTGGGGCACCTGTATGGTTTCTCGCGCAAGCGTTTGCCTCTGGCATCTTGAGCAGTCTTATCCAAGCCAAAATCCTGCTTTTGGTCAAACGAAGTCCAAGTCAAAAAGTGTGAGTCATTTGAGAGCGAGTCTTGATTTTGAGCACTGCCTTTTGGAACTGATGACGCAAGGGTGTTATTTCCCGATTCGGAGGAGAACGTTACCGGTTGGTTGTTTGTCACTGGATTTAACGTGCTCGTAGACTGTGCAGAAACATCAGACAAAGACTGATCCAAAACCGGGCCGGGGCGTAGGACCTGTTCTGAGGAATGGCAACGTTGGTGACTGAACAACAAATCGAGAGTTTTAAAACGACTTGAGCACAGATCGCAATTGTAAGGCAGGAACACGGTCTTCGGCTTTGAATGAATCCAGAGGAAGCCCGGGTGCTCGCTCATATGATTTTTGTAGGACTGGACAAAACGGAATCCTTTCCCACATAAGGCGCATGTGAAGCGACCGTGTCGTTGCCGGTGGACTCTTTGATGACGCCACAGTTTGGTCCAGTTTGGTAGAGTTTTGCCGCAATAGGAGCAGGTGTAACACTGATGTGGAGCGTGCGTCAGCATGTGGGCCCGGAGTCTGCCAATGTGTCTGAACAGGCGACCACAACTGGGGCAAAAATAACTCCTGGGGTCCGATCGGTTGTCCAGTTTGTTCAATTTGGACACAAAATGTGAAAGAAGACGAGGAGTCCGTTTCAATGGCCGTTGTATCGAGTTGGCATTGTTGCCGATCTTTTGTCTTGAGTTGGCGTTGTTGCGGGTCGTTCGCGACGGTGGTCTTTTGTGTTTTTTTCTTTTGCCGTTTCTGAGTGGGGGCTTTACTTTCTGCTTCAGTGAAATCCGACGCGCCGACACCGCATCCTTGCCAACTGACATGCTCTCTTCCTCACTGACCTCAAGTGAGGAGGCTTTCTTTTCTCTTTGGCACAAATCGCTATGGGCGTTAAACTCGGAGAATACGGCAAACAGTTTGTCACAATGCAAACAACGATGCAGCTTTGTACCGATGTGAGCTTTCATGTGCTTGTTGAACTTCTGCAGGCTGTCCAAAATGTTCTTGCAGATGTGACACGTGTACGTCAGGGAAGGTTTCGCAGCCTCTTGGCCAGGTTCGCTTTCCGGAGGTCTGCACATATGATTTTTTGCATTGCTATAATGACTGAAGGACTTTTTACAGCCGGTACAGTTGTAACGCTTCACCGACCAATGCGTCAGCTCGTGTACGCGGAGAAAATACGACTGGCCGAAGGCTTTGCCGCAAACAGGACATTTGTAAGGCTTCTCCCCTGTGTGGACACGCTCGTGTCTTTTGAGGGTAGATAGAAATTTGAATGACTTGCCGCAAAACTGGCACACTTGTCTTTTGCTCTTTTCAGGGGCAGAAGCTGTCTCAAGACTTACTTCTTCACAGCTATTGTCCACCCTTAAGTCGGAATCTTCTCGGTCTGGTCCTTTAGCGTCGTTGGCCATGGGGCTAAAATATTTCTCATTGGAAAGCATTTGGCAATCTGGACTTACTTGAATGCAGGTATTCATTTCGTGTGTCTTAAGATGGAGACTCAAGTAGGATTTCTTGCTGAATCCTCTTTTGCATTCAGGGCATTCAAAGGGTCGCTCTCCGGTGTGAACGCGTTGATGTACAATGAACTGAGACATAAATTTATATGTACGGCTGCAGATAGCACATTTCAGCAGGATTTTGGACCCTTTTCGGATGTAGATAAGGTTTTGGTCAGCCTCAGTGTTTGTCTCGCCGCAGTCTGTTTTGTGTGGAGTTTCTATTTCTGTTGGGGCAACAATAACGTCACAGCTTTTGTTTTCGTCCAGTGCTGAGAAATGTCCTTCTTCGAGACTTGGCAGTTTTGGTTTTGGATCATCCTCAGAATTTTCAAAAACTGCCATTTGCCCTTCAGTTGGTCTCACTGTTTTGCTTGTAGACCCCAAAGGGACGTTATCGTCTGCTTTGTGAACACAGGCTGTGCACGTTCGAGAGGTCTCCTTATGAGATAAGAGCAGAAGGTCAGTGTTGCGGCTTTTAGCGCAAATTGTCCCTCCTGTTGCAGTGCAAAGGTCTTTGCGTTGAACTGCCAAAAACTTGTCCGAAAAAATGGACATTTTGCCCTGGCGCTTTGAAGGTGTCATTTTGATAGGATGCCTTCTTGTCTTCTTTGCCACTGGTCGTCCATGATTATCTGTTGTCAATTGGCAGAGACTTGCAGGTCCTATTTCAGCCTTTTCATCAATCCCCAACTGCGAAACAGCAGCCTCGTCGGATTTCAGGGTCTCTGATGAGAAAGATGCGGGTGAAGGCTTACATCGATTTGTCAATTTTATTTCCTCCCCGCAGTCGGAATACTGTTTCTCCTCAATGCATTCTGTAGCGCTGGGCACCTGCAGAAGACAATAACACAAGCACATCACCGACATAAAAGTGTTTCATCAGAGCCAGGTTATTCAAAAAAAGCATGCAAATGCAGCCCATATAGTACGTCTGTGTAGGCACTAAGTCGTACAGAAGTGGTCCAGAGGAAAAAGGTTTCTTCAGCCGTCATCTGTACTTCTTGGAAGGTGTCGGACATTTCACTTCTCACCCGAAAGTGTGTGTGTGTGTGTGTGTGTGTATATATATATACACACACACACACACACACACACACACACATGTAACACCCGACTTACAACCGAGTCCCGTTCCGACCAAACGGTCGCAAGTCAAAATGGTTGTAAGTCGAAATACATTCAAAATGTTGAATAGAGACACGGAGACTAAATGACTCGCAAACTTCCCCTTCTGGTGCCATCACACGGTTGATTGCTGTGCTGGAGTGAGATGCTGGCTGGCTGGCCAAAATTGTTGTATGTGTTCCCGACCTGCTAGTGTGCTGCGATGCCAGGCATAGAATTAAAATTTAAAAAATAGGGTCTGGAGGTCGTGGCCGCAAGTACGGGGGGGGGGGTCGTAAGTCAAGCCGGTCGTAAGTCGGATGTTACCTGTGTATATATCCCTAATGGAATAAGGTGGTGGTGCCAGACCTTTACTCTGATAGGTTCCTGCTCTAAGGTTGAGGGGAGGAGTGGACTACTCCCTGAAGCTAATCTGATTGTAGAGTAAGACCTCAACTTTCAAACACCTTAACTTACAAACTTTTCGTCTTACAAACGTCAAATTTATGAAAATTAAACCTTATAATAAGCACTATTTTCATAATGCACACCCACCACGGCTGGCGGAGTGATCTTCGGCGGAAGCAAACGACCGAACAGCACCAGAGGTTAAGTTACCAACAGTGCTTATGGAAGGTGACTCTCCTTCCATAAGCCATCAACGACCATCAAAAAGGTAAATAAAACTTTATTTTACAGCACAGTTTATTTCTTTAATTACAGTCATCATGTAATGCACCTCTCTTTCCAAACAGCAATTCCCTTTGACCTCCAACACTATTACATCAAGCCACAAATGACCATCACAAATGTAAATAAAGTGACTTTATGATACAATGCAGTGTATTTCTTTCATTACAATACAATCGCACATTTATTATACATAGAATAAGGTATGTTGTGTGTAGTTTTAAGGCTTATTTAGTTGAAAAGTATATTTTATGGAAACACGGGAACGGATTATTCCCATTTTAATGGTTTCCTATGGGAATTTTTTTTAGATACACATTTTTCGCCTTACACTCTGTCTGGGAACCAATTAAGTTCGTAAGTTGAGGTCTCACTGTACTTCTTTTGTTCTGTTGATTACGTCTCATGTTATAATGTACCTCTAATGTTCTTCACAACTTTCGCTGACGAAGCTCATCGGATGAGGAGCGAAATGTCCGACACCTTCAAAGAAGTATAGCTGATGGCTGAAGAAACCTTTTCATTGAAAGCCCATATAGTAAGATTTTTTCTTTTTTTTTTGGGGGGGGGGGGGTAGTCACCAGGCTACTGCACTATACAGTAAAGTCTCGTTATATCGATATCGGTTATATCGATAGTACTGCTTATTACGATACTATTTCTATGAACGCAAGGAGAAAATTTACATGCCGCAGGATCGGATATATCGATAGTCCGGTTATATTGCTATTTTTTCCGATTCCCGATAATATCGATATAACGAGACTTTACTTTATATTGCACTCGAGTTGATTACAGTGACCTAGATGTATTGAGTAACAAATATAAATAAATAAGTTATACGTCTGTGTGGAAAGAAGGAACCCAGCAAACATTTGATCGAGTCTTCAATTGAAAATGAAATCTAATTATTAAATACTAACAAGGAGGTGACTTCTTTTTTTGTTACTTTCTGTTGCGTCTCTTGAGGCTAGGAGGCAGGACTCAAGAGACGAGGGAAAGCGGGGGTTCGGATCAGCAGCAAACAGCTGTGGGAACCCAGGTGCGTGATGATGGGAGGGGCCGTCTCCAGGGAGCAGCGGAGGAGATGACAGGAGGGGCGGGGCGCGCCCAGGACGGCGACGAGATGTGACAGTGCCCCCCCTCAACGGACGCCTCTTGGCGGCCCACCAGGTTTGGAAGGGTGAGCCGCATGGAACGCCCGGATGAGAGATGGGTCGAGGATCCAGGCACGTGGGACCCACTGTCGTTCCTCCGGTCCATAGCCCTCCCAGTCGACCAGGTACTGCACTCCTCTGCCCATGCGCCTGGAGTCCAGTATCTCCCGCACGGTGTAGACCGGTCCGTCGGCCAACATCCGGGGGGGAGGTGAGGGGGTGGGCGTGGGGGCTAAGGAGCTGGTTTCCACTGGCTTGAGGAGGGAAACGTGAAAGACGGGGTGGATCCTCATGGTGGGTGGCAGCCGGAGCCTCACCGAGACCGGGCTGAGGATGGCCTCGATGTGGAAGGGACCCGTAAAGCGTGGGCCCAGCTTGGCTGAAGACCCTGCCAGCCGAAGGTCCCTCGTGGACAGCCACACCTCCTGCCCGACCTGGTAGTTGGGTGCCTGTCTCCGATGACGGTCCGCCAACCGCTGGTTCCGGGATGCGGTGCGTGTCAGGGCTTCCCTGGTCTCCTTCCAGACTCGGTGGGCCCGTCTGAGGTGATGTTCAATAGACGGGACCTCCACCTGGCCCTCCTGTGTGGGGAACAAGGGCGGCTGATAGCCACAGGCGGACATAAATGGGGACAGACCTGTGGCTGCGGAGACCAGGGAATTGTGGGCGTACTCCACCCAGGGTAGGTGCAGGGCCCACGACGCCGGGTTGTGGAGGCACACGCACCGGAGGGCCGCCTCCAGGTCCTGGTTCTTCCTCTCCGTTCTGTCCGTTGGTCTGGGGATGGTATCCAGACGACAGGCTCGCCGACGCCCCTAGGGACCGACAGAAACGTTTCCATACCTTGGACACGAACTGCGGTCCCCGGTCCGACACGATGTCGTCGGAATCCCGTGGAGACGGACGACGTGGTTAACCAGGAGTTGAGCCGTCTCGATGGCGGACGGCAACCTGGTTAACGGGACGAAGTGGGCCGACTTGGAGAATCGGTCCACAACGGTGAGGACGACTGTCTTGCCACGGGAGGGGGGGAGGCCTGTCACGAAGTCTACGGAGATGTGGGACCAGGGTGGCACCGGTAGCGGCTGGAGGAGTCCTGCCGGGGGCTGGTGGGAGGCTTTCCCACAAGCACAGGTCGGGCAGGCCTTCACGAAGCTGGTGATGTCCCTCCGGAACCCCGGCCACCAGAACCGTTGGGCGATGAGTTGGATCGTCCTGTCGACCCCCGGGTTGGAGGTGTGCCCCCAGACGAGCACCTCCGTGCGAAGAGGGGGGGGGACGAACAGGCGATCCTTAGGACAGCCCCTGGGCTTGCTGAACTTTTCTCTCAACCTCCCACCTCAGGGCACCCAGGATGCGTTGGGCCGGCAGGATGTTGGTGGTGGTCTCCTCCCTTTCTGCCGGCTCATGGATGCGGGATAGGGCATCGGGCTTGGTGTTCTGTGACCCTGGGCAATAGGTGAGAGAAAAGTTAAACCGGGTGAGGAAGAGTGACCATCGGGCCTGTCTAGAGTTTAGTCTCTTGGCCGACCGGATGGCCGCCAGGTTTTTATGGTCCGTGTAGACGGTGAAGGGGTGTTTCGCTCCCTCAAGCCAGTGTCTCCATTCCTGCAGGGCCAGGACGACCGCCAGAAGTTCTCGGTTGCCGACGTCATAGTTGGCCTCGGCGGGGCTGAGCCGGCGGGAGAAGAAGGCGCATGGGCGTAGTTTCTGGTCCGTGGGAGAGCGCTGGGACAGGACGGCCCCTACCCTGGACTCGGATGCATCAACCTCGAGCGTGAACGGGAGATCCGGGTCGGGATGACGAAGAACAGGGGAATTAGTGAAGGCAAGACGGATGCGGTTGAATGCCCCCTCAGCGTCGGGCGTCCACCTGAAGGGAATCTTGGAGGACGTGAGGTTAGTGAGGGGGAGTGCCTTCTGACTATACCCGCGAATGAAGCGGCGGTAGAAGTTGGCAAACCCCAAAAACCGCTGAAGCTGTTTGCGCGTCTTCGGGATCGGCCATTCCACCACCGCTTTAGTCTTAGTGGAGTCGGCCCTGAGCTGCCCCTGCTCCACGACGAACCCTAGGAAGGACAGAGAGCGGACATGGAACTCGCACTTCTCTGCCTTCACGTAGAGCCGGTTTTGCAGGAGCCGCGCCAGGACCCGTCGGACATGTTGCCGGTGCTCCTCTGCAGAACGAGAGAAAATAAGAATGTCATCCAGATAAACGAAAACAAAAACATTGAGGAAGTCCCTGAGCACATCATTGGTCAAATTCTGGAATACGGCGGGAGCGTTCGTGAGTCCGAACGGCATCACCAGATATTCAAAATGTCCTAACGGTGTTTTAAATGCAGTTTTCCATTCATCCCCCTCCCGGATGCGGACCAAGTGGTACTCACTGTGGAGGTCTAATTTGGAAAAAATGGTAGCGGACTGAAGGGGCGTGAAGGCTGAGTCCATGAGGGGGAGGGGGTATCTGTTTCGGATGGTGATGTCGTTCAGACTCCGGTAGTCGACACACGGACGCAGGGTTCCGTCCTTCTTGTCAATAAAGAAGAACCCTGCGCCCAACGGAGACCGTGACGGCCGGATGAGTCCCGCCGCAAGGGAGGAGTCTATGTAAGTGCTCAGGGCTTCCCGTTCAGGTTGTGATATGTGAAAAAGTCTGGAGTTCGGTAGTGGAGCCCCTGGCTGCAAGTCGATGGCACAGTCATACGGTCGGTGGGGTGGCAGGGATTGGGCGCTGTCCTTGCTGAACACCTCCCGCAGGTCATGGTAGCATTGTGGCACGCCCTTGAGGCAGATGGCCTCGGGCGGGCCAACGCGGGAGGGATCTCGCCCTGCCGTAGCCGACCGTAGGCAGTTGGCGTAGCAGTAGGGGCTCCAGCCCTGAATAGTGGGACCCTCCCAGGAGATGGATGGGTCGTGGGTATTCAGCCAGGGAAGACCCAATACCAACGGCGCATTCCGGGAGGGCATGACTAAAAATTGGCGGTGCACAACGTGGTTCCCCGCTACCCGGAGTTTAAGCGGGGCCGTGATGTGCGTGACTCGTGCTAACAGTCCTCCGTCCAGGTCTACGATCTCCTTGGGGGGCAGGAGGTCGATAAGCTGGCAGCCCAATGAGTCTGCCAACTCGGGATCGATAATGCACCCGTCGGCCCCCGAGTCCACTAGTGCCCCCACGGTTTGGGAGCTGGAAGGCCCAGTTAATTCACTTTCCAGCTCCAATCGCGTTACGGGGGTAGGGGGTCTTGCCTCCCGCGGTCGCCGTGGTCGCTTCTTCGACTGGGACTTACATGTGCCGGAGGTCTTTGGTTGGGGGCCTTGGGTGCGGCGAGCCCCGGGATCGATGCGGTCGCTCCCCCCACCAATCAGCATGGGTTCGGGGGAACCCTCCCGACGTCGCACGCGCTCGCTGCCGGGGTTGGTTGTCCTCGACCGGCTTCGTGGCTCAACGGGCCGCCGACCGCTCGGCTCCCTCCGTCGCTCCCGGAGGCGGTGATCTAGGCCGATGACAATGTCGACCAAGTCGTCGAAAGTGGTGCCAGAGTCGCGTGTTGCCAGTTCGTCTTTGAGATCGGAGTTAAGACCGCGACGAAACACCCCCCTCAACGCTCGGTCGGTGTAGCCGCTGCCAGCGGCCTGAATCCGGAAGGCGACGGAGTACTCCGCAGCCGAGCGGGACCCCTGGATGCAGTCGAGGAGTCTTCCTTCTACCTCGACTTCCGTGACCGGATGGTGGAATACCCGGCGAATCTCTGCCACGAAGTCCGGGTAGGAGGTGCACAGCTCCGGTCGAGACTCCCGGATGGCCAGCACCCACGTCTCGGCGTCTCCCCTGAGCAGGCTGGTGATGAAAGCTACCTTAGCCTCATCGCTGACGTAGGCATGCGGCTGTTGTTCAAACACGAGCGCGCATTGCATAAGGAATTGTGCGCAACGCCCGGTTTCGCCTGCGTAGCGAGAAGGGTTGGGTAGCGGGAGCGGGTGCCCACGCGCGGACGGGGAGGACCGAGTTGTGAGGGCTGCCAGACGCGCCTCGACCGTCTCGAATCGTTGAGACAGCGAGGTGGTGATCTGGCGGAGTTCCGCGATGGCTTGCGCCATCTGGCTCGAACGCTCCGCTTGCATGGAGAGGGCGGTGAGGAATCTGTCTTCGCCGGCGGGATCCATAGGTGGTCGGAGTATTATGTTGCGTCTCTTGAGGCGAGGAGGCAGGACTCAAGAGAGGAGGGAAAGCGGGGGTTCGGATCCAAAGTACACGGCGAGACAGATACTTGTGAATCAAGAAAAGTCTTTACTGTGAGCATGTGCACAAACAAAACAAATGGCGATGAGTGAGGGAAAAAGAATGCAGACCTGACGGAAGGGAGGTCGCGAGGTTAGCTTTCTGAATACTCCGACGGAGACTGTATGGCGCGATCGGTAGATATAGTCAGAAGGCACAATCAAGGGAATGACAAAGAGCTGTGGGAACCCAGGTGCGTGATGATGGGAGGGGCCGTCTCCAGGGAGCAGCGGAGGAGATGACAAGAGGGGCGGGGCGCGCCCAGGACGGCGACGAGATGTGACACTTTGCTCGTCTTTTTTTAATAATATTCATGCATTATGTGCAAAGTACCTGGTTTTAATTGATTAGTTATACAACTGAAGCCAGAGATGCGAGATGGGTCCAGTTTTTCCAAGCAGAGTATTTTTTAAGCCTAAGCAGTGGTTTGACCTCTGCTGGTACCCTCCCCTTTCATAAGGATGTTAATGCTGAAAATGTGAGAAATATATGTTATTGATATTGTCCTTCGTCAATTCAACTTATATAAAATATTTCTAAACAAGACCAGTGTTAAGAAATGCATCAATAGCAATAACCTTTTTCAAATTCAAAGAAAATCATATACAGTGATACCTCGGTTTACGAACCCATTGGCTTACAAACTTTTCGGTTTACGAACATTAAATTTATGACAATTTTACCTTGGCATACGAACTTTTTTCGGGATACACACAGCGCTGCCTCAATGAGTGATGTGTCGTTCGCGAACGAGCTCGCTCTTCTCACAACAAAATGGCAGCCGACTGTTTTTGTCCTCTATTCCCTGCCCCCAGTCTTCGGTTAAAGCCATGTGATTGGTCAAGAACGCAGTAGTGAGGGTGGTGGCGTTTACAGATAGAGAGAGTTGTTCTCCAAAAAGAAAATGGCTGCAGACTTGTTTTGTCCTCTAAACCCGCCCCCCAGTCTTCGGTCAAAGCCACGTGATTGGTCAAGAATGCAGCAGTGAGGGAGGCAGGCAGACGACAGTGAGTTTCAACTTTGAAAGATCAAAGGCAGTGTCGACTGCAAGGTTAAAATATCCGATCAATCAGGCTTCATAAACAACCCGCACAAGCCATCTGTACACTTGATGCATAAAGCTATCAACCCAGCTAAACAGAACACAATCACAGGGAAAGAACCTACAATGGATCATTCCTCAAGATGGTGAAATAATAAGGTTACGTTACTCATCAAGTGTTTAATGCTGAGGAAACCGGCCACTCCATTCCATCAAGCTATCAACGACCATCACAAAGGTAAATAAAACTACTTTATTATATAGTACAGTTTATTTCTTTAATTATACAGTGAGACCTCAACTTACGAACGCCTTATAATACGAACTTTTCAACATACGAACGTCAAATTTATGAAAATTAAGCCTCATAATAAGAACTATTTTCATCTTACACACTTCGGCGGAATTGTGTATACATAAATACATAATCTTCTGCGGAAGAACACCAAAGCACACGACCGTCGGCTCTGGCGGAGTGATCTTCGGCAACCGAACAGCGCTCCAGCCGCCGCTACTTTGCACACACCCTCTCATTGAATGCACACGTTGATTGCCTCCTTGCAGCTTTTTGCTTATAATTTTACGATTATGACACCGAAAAAAAAAAACCACCACAGGCTCGTGTTCAGCCCAAGAAGAAACAAAATAAAATCAACGTCGCTGAGAAGAAGGAGATAATTGAAAAACACGAACGAGGTGTGCGTTTGTGTGATTTAGCGGCAGAGCGCGGCTATGCTAAGTCCAACATCGCTGCCATCCTTCGCAACAAAGAAGCCATCAAAGGTGCGTCTGTTGCAAAAGGTGTTTCCATGCTCTCAAAGCAACGGTCTCGGGCAATCGAAGAAGTTGAAAAACTTCTGTTAATTTGGATTCACGAAAAGCAGCTACCCGGCGACAGCGTGAGTAAAGCTATTTTATGCGAGAAAGCACATGTAATTCACGCCGATATCGCTATGCGCCAACCTGGACGTTCGGCGCTTATTGAGGATTTTAAAGCCAGTAACGGATGGTTCGAGAACATCTGAGGGCAAGGAGGAGAAGGCAATGTTGGCAAAGTGGAATGATGTGCAGGCTTTTACCGAACAGTTCCATCCAGAAAAGACTCGCTATGACAATCATCAACATGATGAACGATAATGTGATGCCTCAGCTTCGTAAGACCTTACAAGTCAGAAAGCAACAGGTGTCAATTAAGAGGTTTTTAATCAGCAAAAAGGATGAGGAGTCTCCAAAGAAGCAAAGAGAAGCCACACCAGAGGTTAAGTTACCAACAGTCCTTGAGTCTCCTTCCATAAGCCATCAATGACCATCAAAAAGGTAAATACAACTTTATTTTACAGCACAGTTTATTTCTTTAATTATAGTCCTCATGTAATGTGCTTCTCTTTCCAAACAGCAAGTCCCTTTGACCTTCGACCTCCAACGCCATTCCATCAAGTCATCAATGACCATCACAAATGTAAATAAAGTGACTTTATGGTACAATGCAGTGTATTTCTTTAATTACAATACCATAGCACATAGGATAAAGTAGGTCGTGTGTAGTTTTAAGGCTTATTTAGTTGAAAAGTATATTTTATGGAAACCCGGGAACGGATTATTCCCATTTTAATGGTTTCCTATGGGAATTTTTTTTTGAGATACACACTTTTCGCCTTACACACTCTGTCTGGGAACCAATTAAGTTTGTAAGTTGAGGTCTCACTGTAATACCAAGAGTGGCTGCCTTTCCAGCAGCTCCTGTGTTTTGCTTTTCTACTTTCATTTCTTTCATAACTTTGCTGCTGTGAAATGTAAATGTCTCCACTGCGAGACTAATAAAGGCAAATCCGATCCGATCCGAATACCATAGCACATTTATTCTACATAAAATAAGGAATATTTTGTGTAGTTTTAAGGCTTAGAAAATTAGAAAGTAAAATTAAGCAAAATTACGTTTTATGGGGACCTGGAAACGGATTATTCTCATTTTAATGGTTTCCTATGGGAAATTAATTTTTGGGATACACACTTTTCACCTTACACTCACTGTCTGGGAACCAATTAAGTTCGTAAGCCAAGGTATCACTGTAATCAATATGAAGATTACTTATGAATTTACAGGCCATTATTTGCGGTTCTCATAGTTGCGGGATCAATTCACAATTAGTTCATCTCAGTAACCCTGTAATTGAATGGCGACCAGTCAAAGAACTGGGAATGGGGAAAGGTGTGAGAGTGATGGATGAATCAAGGGGTACATGTGTATTTGTGCTTCTAACTAGCTACCTCTTTGCAGTCTGCCGGTGGATGAAAGGAACTACAAGGATTCGATGTCACAGCATTGAATTCAGATACTGTATGCCGGTTGGTCCGCCTTCTGCTGATGGAAATTTTATTCCCCATGTCAGGAGTCTGTGGAATGAACGGGGATTACAACTCTTAGAACTCAAAAAATATAGAAGGATGTTGAAGTTCAACTTTTAAGCGGAGTAACGCAACAAAAAGTGTGCCAAATTATAACATTGTTCCATCATTCTCAAAAGATCTGCTTATTAAGTGTCTCTGAAAGGTTACCCTCGAGCGTGCGGGTATGTTTGGAGTATTTTTAACCTCCCAATCTGCTTGGCAAACGATATGGGAAGAAAAGTGTAAACGTTAAGCAACGTCAACGTTTCTTTTTTGAGAATACTTGTCTGTGTGTGTTTAATATCAAAGTCCATGGAGTCAGAGACTTCATGATTTTGAAACAGAATGATAGCCAGTGGGAAGGCGACATTTAAAGGCCAACCGACACCATTTTTTTGTTTCCTAACTGACATCAGAAAAACGTTTTATAGCATCTAAAATACCCAAAACACGCCGGCTGATATTTTTAGTCAAATGCAAAACACCAATAAAAATGACTTCAGGTGTCCCAAAACTACTCCAAAATGACCTTGGAAATGGTGAGTTTCAGAAGGTCCCGCCCCCTTGTTCATGACGTCACGCCAGGACGTCTTGCCTTGCTCTAGAGTCAAAACAATGGCTTCAGATTCGGAGAAGATGCTTTCTTGTTACTCATCCAGTTATGAATATGATTCAAATATTTCTGAGGAGGAAAGCATAAATGTTTGCAATCCATTAAAGAAGTCCTTCCGTATCAATTTGATCAAATAGTAGTCTTGGTGCAACACACAACGATTCACCATCGCGTTATGTGTTTTCCTTATAATTTCGCCATACACACGGAACAACACGATGTTTTCAGACCAAACAAAGTACCCAAAATGCATTCGGTGTCGCTTTCTCGGTCAGGGGCGTTCCTGATGTGACGTCACTTCAGGAATCGTCACCAACTCGAAAACAAGACTTCCTGAATATTCAGTGCGAGTTTTAAAACGTAAAATATAGCTATATGCGGAGGAATATTTGTAAAATACGCTCAGTAGAAGTCATTTGAATTAATTTTACAAATTATGGACACAACTTGTCCAGAGGCGTCGGTTGTCCTTTAAAGGGTGATATCTGAGCAATGGAGTGAGCTCAAAAGAAGTCAATTTCTTTACAAGGTGAAGAAAAATAGACATGGCATATTGTAAAGAAAATGTTTGGCGTCCCTTTTAAAGTACACTGAATCATCTTAAAGACCATGTCAAGTAAATTCAGAGATATGTTTCTAAATACATCACACCTGTTCGAAGATCATTGTTGAAAACAAGCAGATAGATGCAATATTTGATTCACAGGTGACAATTGAGCAAGGCCCACATTTGACGGAAAAACAATAAACAAAGGCTTGTTTTTTCATGATCTCTGATTTTTTTTTTCTTTCGAGTATTTTTTTTCATCATTAAAATGTAGTGGGGTTGTTTACACTGCTCTGCGGTGTCAAGTTGAAGGCATTATTTTCCATTGTAACTTTTAAGTAAAAGAACCTCAAGGATGTACATTTGGGAGGAAATGTAGGGGCGGGGTGGGTCTCTGAAGCTGCGCAAATGAAATTGTAATGAAGTTGGGATGTTGTGTTAAATCCATAAGCATAAGTGACATCCCTTTTACACCTTATATATACACAAGGACGATGTCTGGGTGGTTTTTTTTCTAGCCTTTAGCCTTAGCCTGGAACCACAGGGAACACTGTTGATTTGATGAAAGTGTAGAAAAACATGATTGACACCCCCCACTCCCAAAGCAACATGGCCAACCTAAACTACGTCAAAGTTTGATCATCTCCATGCCATGCTGACTCAAAGCTATTTGAAATGCAAAAGAAGGTCCAACATAGTAATGGCGGGATATTGCTTTAATACGAGGTATTATTATTAGTCACATACAATTTTTGAATTTTGTGAAATACTTCATTTTCTGTATTTATGTGTTTTTCTGCCATAATATTCAAAATTAAAAGGACAGAAATATTTTTGTGTGCGGTGAACTTGGCTGTCTGCTCACCCATTCCATGTTTTGTTCATTGTTTTGTCTATCCTCCCATTCACTTTCTGATTCGCTTATCTTCACAAGGGTTGCCGGCGTGATGGAGCCTCTCTCGGCTTGGCAGTAGGTTAGGGACACCCTGAAATGGTTGCCAGCCAATCGCATGGCAGACAGAGATGAACAACCATCTGCACTCACATTCCAGGGACAATTTTGAGTGTTCAATAATCCTGCCATGCATGTTTCAGGAAAGCGAGAGGATGGATGGCAACCAATTCAGGGTGTCCCCCACCTAATGCTCAATGACAGCTAGGATAGGCTTCAGCACCCCCCACAACCCTCATGGGGATGAAGCGGACTGGATGATGAATGTATTGATTTTTCACATTATCTATTCATTTGAAAGGCACGTGAAGTGGTGTTCTCACTCACTGTTTATATCTTCACTCCCTTGCTATTCACAACTTGTTCCACAAATTGGGGGAAAATCTCTCACCCAAAAAAAAGAGGCACAAAATGGCGACCTCCAGTGGCGACCTCCAGTGGCCACCTCCGCTTCCACAGGCTGATAAATTCCTTATATGGTGCTTGGACACCCTCTTCTGGCTTTCTGGCGGCTTTTGGGTGCAACACGAGGTCCCCAGACCAAACAAGTACAGCAAAATACATTGACGTGATGGAAAGACCGCTACAATGCGTCTTTTTTACGGTCAAAAGGCGGTCCTTTAGTGACGTCACGTACGGACTCGTCACCAACTCAAAAACAAGACTTCCTGAATATTCAGCGCGAGTCATAAAACGTAAAATCTAGCTATATGCGGTGGAATATTTGTAAAATACGCTCAGTAGAAGTCATTTGAAGCCATTTTACACATTATGGACACAACTTGTCCGGAGACGTCGGTTGTCCTTTAAATGCACTAATATTAAAACATACCAGTTTTTGGGACAGTGTTGTGCTTGCTCTGATAGAGAGGCGTTTGCGTTGCATGAAGCGGTAACACCAAGAAGGTCCTCCTGCAAAGCCGTTTATATTCATCTCATTGGCAACGACCTGGGCGTGGAGACGCAACTGCATCGTTGACAAACCTCTCCCAGCAGCACGTTGTTCAAGCACCCATGCGTGAACTCGTTCCTCCAACTGCGGCCACCTAGCTTTTCGCCCGCGATTAGCTTTTTTTGTTTTCTTCATTTCAGTCAGCGTAACCTCTGCTTTTTGCCAGTCCCTTACAAGTTTTTCGCTCACTCCAAACTTTCTTTCTGCTGCTCGATTGCCGTTTTCGGCTGCATATTTCACTATCTGCAGCTTGTAAGCTGCAGAATATGACTTTCTTTTCGGTGCCATTTTTATTCAGCCCTCCTCAGTTGTGTTTATAAATAACAGGTGTTACAGAAAGATCTGACCCTCCAGAAACCGCGACCGCAGGGACGACAGATTCTGACGGGTCACAGATTTCCCTGTAACACCTGTTATAGAAATGTGTAGGCTACTGTCTCTGCGCTCACAGATTTTGACGCATATATAAATCGCACCTCCGACCAAACTATGAAAACAACTGCGATTTATAATCCGAAAAATATGGTAACAAAATACGTAGATTTGCCTCAGTAACCCAATGTTACAGCATCACATTGAGCCTGTGATATTGGTAGGGCAGCCCCGCCCATAAAGATTCATTTCTGTTATTTTAAAATCTGAAATTAATTTGTACTGACATGGCGTTTGTTGTGTCCTTCAGAGTTTTGAATGGCGCTTAAAAATGTAATGTATTATGATTATTATAATACCGTAGGCTAGGTTGCTAGCTCATTACCAACAACAGTCACAGACGCGTGAACGACAGTACGGTATCGAGTCCAATTATACTCTTCAATATCTGGTTGCCAATATTGCGTAGTGAGGATAATTTTTATTTCAAAAATAGTTAAAGTGCTTGCCTGGGTGGGTGAGTCAATACTGGTCCCCTGGTGCCCATGCACTGACGACTTGATCAGCTAGCTAGCACTGGCTAGCACGAAGCTATAAGCAGCACCGTGGCTCCGTGGCTGTTTTTAAAACTTCTCCTCCATCAATTATTGGACTTTGTAAACCTGTCCTGACTTTTGTATCTTTCAGAACCTCCGAGTAGTCATGACTGAAGTGGGTCAGTGTGGTAGTGGCGGAAAAATACCCATTATAGACCACCAGTCGGCTCGCGTGCACCAAGTGTGCCCTTTAGGCGCCGTTGGAATTTTCGTTACCACCTGCAGTGGAAGTCGAAACAAAACAACGATTGTCATACAACCGACGTACACCGAATATGCTGCTTTCAAACAGTTAAATTATATCCGCAGGTCCATATATTCTCGTAAAACAGCCTGATTGGAGGTTCCACGTTCTTTTGGCTCTCCGAAGGCTGGAAGCAGTCATTTGAATTGCAGTCGAATACGAGTTGTACACGAGTTGGTTATTAATTTTAGGCATATGTTATCAAACCTCAACTGAGCATAAAATAGCTTGATTGTCTTGATTATTGTTTGAATTGTTCCCATGAAAAATTCATGAAACTGCAATGTTCCTCAACTCTTATTCCCCCAGCCTTTTTGCACACCTGACGTGTGTGTGATGTCTTTCTGTATATATACAGCGAAGCAAAAAAATGTGAATACATGACAGCACCATGATTCAAAGTACTGTACTGTATAGTATTCGTAATGCTATACAGTTAATTTAGCCCCAAATTTGGTTGCGCACAATGAAAGCAGGATTGATGTTTGTATCGTTGTTCGCCATTCATATGTCGCGGATGCTAATTTGCAAACTTTTAATTAGCATATCTCAATTGGCTATCGTGTACTGAATGACTGACTGTCTTTGTGTTGTCATATTTTTTTTTTTACTTTGTTACTTCCGGGTTGAGTGAACGCTGGCGCGTGTGGCTGCCGCTGCTCTCCCGCAGAAAAAAATGTGACTGTAAAGTGTCCTTGAGAGTTTTGAAAGGCGCTTATAAATGACATGCATTATTATTATTATTATTATTATTGACCAGAGTTGAGCCTTGTTGGCAAACGATGACCTCTGCTGGATAAATGACTAAAATGACTGAAGGGACGGAAACTGGAAATCTAAGGATTTATTTTTGCTTGATGGGACTTGATCTCAATTTTAAGTGCCAGAACTGTCGGCCGTATATTTAGCGCATTTGTAGAATAGCTAGTGCAACTCTTTTTATTAAACAACAGAATACCTCAAACTGCATTCCACTATGCTTTGTAGACACTGTAGCAAAGTGAGTCACATTTCTTGTGAGGCAAAATTGTCTTGAACGTGTGCAGGTTGTGAGGGACATACAATTCCACTAGTTAAAATTTAGACGTCTTGTAAACATAACACAGATGTCAACTAGGTTTATCTCACCACTTTTGTCCCAACAATTAAATACTAATATGCCAAAAACGACCACTTATGTGTGTTTAAGTAGTGTGTTGGAGTGATGGGGCTTTGACGAGTGGGGATGGAGCAAATTAGAATGGACCTCAAGCTGAAAGATGAATAAATAAATTTCACGTGTGCGCATGCACACACTAAACTTGAACATTTGCAAATGGCCTTCAAAAGCCTGCCAAGTTCCAAATATTTTAACCATAATTATTGGCAATGGCTGACAGATTTCAGATCTTGTCGATGACTTGGACACAAAACTAATGAACAGACCAGTCATGAAAAAAAAAAATCAGTGAGCATTAGAAAATATAGTTTAATAATACATAAAGTTCACTTGAAGTGAACACTTAAAAGTCTAACGCATCCTGATCACACTGTAGCGTATTTAGAAAAAGGACAGGAAAACTATAATAGTGCCTTGCTGACTCACCCCTCATCTTAACATACATTGGTTGACTGTAATTTAACGCCAACGACCAAATACACCAGGAAACATGGAGCATCCGAATGTTCTCTCCTGACAACAAATATTTCAGCCAGATTTATATGAATCTTTAATTTGCTCAAATCTAAGCTGATGCACAAATGCATGTAATTTAAAAGGACAGAAGATGCCAGGAAATATTATTTTACACATTTGGAATGAAGATAAGCAGATGATCTACAACGTGCAAACTGGTCAAGTTTTAATGGGGACAGATGAGGTGACCTGGTAGATCATTTCAGATGTTTTTTCTTGTACAGTTTCCACAATGTAACAATCATCTTCCATGTCATCTTCCGTATCCACATTGTCAGCACGTTGTCCTTTGTCACAAGAAGCTTGTTGGTTCTTGGCATCAGATGGGAATACGCGGTTCCCTTCACCATTGACTCGGGTGGTGACAGTGGCCTTGGATATCAGCATCTCCTGCCTGGCCTTGATCATCTTGCCGATTCGGCCGTGCTTGGCCAAGAATTCATCCGCTTTGGAACACTTGTGCCTCTGCAGCATCTGAGTGCTCTCAAACGAGACATGGCATACCCTACAAGTCAAGTCATCTGCCCCGGGGGACTCCTCCGCAGGTTTGCTGGGGTTGCTGATCTTTGTTGTGGGTGAGGGCTGAAGCTTCCCACCGCTTTTCTGGGGGTTGTCCGGCGTGGAATTTTCATGCTTGAACTGCTGGGAAGACATGGCGCAACCTTCTTGAGCCAGTCTGCTGTACGTTCGAACATTTACCCTTTTCAACGGCAGTGCAGAGGTGACTTGACGCATCTGACTCTTTTCGTTTCCCGCGTTCGAAGACTTGTGCGGGCTCCGGGTCAGGTCTATTTCCTGGAGTGGACACTTGTAATTCAGCGGTCTGGCTGTTATGAGTTTGAGTTTGGTTGTTGTGATGGGAGAGTTACACGTGTGGAAGCGAGGGACTAACTTCCTGCTGGAAAGCAGCATCCCACATCCAATGCAGCCGCAGATTTTATCAGCAATGTGACTACTACTGTGTGAAATTAGCAGGCGCTTGGTGACAAAACCATCACCGCATTTACCACAAACATAGGGCTTCCACTGGTTCCACTTACGGATTGTTTCCACCAACACCACGGGCTGGTAAAGTGTCCAAAGATCGACTGTTGGTGCTCCCACAGTTGAAAACATACTCTTCATGTTTAATCCAGTTTGTTCACCATTAAAAGATGATGCCATGGATGTATATGTTTTAGGCACACTAGAGATGGGTTTCGAAATTTTAGTCGAAGAACTTGATGCCGACGGAGGCTGCTTTGCAGACCCAGAACCACCTTCAACGTTCCAGACAACTTCACCCAACTTGAAGCGTTTCAGCTGCGCCTCTTCTTCTACGTGCTTTTCAAATCGCCGTTTCTTTATCAGTTCGTGATGCAGCACTTGTTGCCCCGGTTCGTGCGTGAGGCTGTGGCTGAACATGTCTTCGTACAAAGCAAACTCGGTTCCGCAGGAGCAGATGTGACTTGTAAGAGGGCACACATGTTCCTCTAAAAATTGCTGAGTGGAAAAGATCTGTTCACAGCTGAAGCAAATCCCTCCAATGTTCAAATCACTATCAGAGTCCCTTTCCTGGGGTTTCGGAAGCTCCATCATCAGGCTAGGGATGGATGTATTTACTTTCAGCGTAACACCTGTTTAAAAACATAAAAACACAACTATTTAATAAAACAATTCTTACTTAGGATGACCAATACTGTAAAGGGTCCTTGAGAGTTTTGAAAGGCGCTTAGAAATAAAATATATTATTGTTATTACAGTGAGACCTCAACTTACGAACTTAATTGGTTCCCAGACAGAGTGTGTAAGGCGAAAAGTGTGTATCTCAAAAATATAATTCCCATAGGAAACCATTAAAATGGGAATAATCCGTTCCCGGGTTTCCATAAAATATACTTTTCAACTAAATAAGCCTTAAAACTACACACAACATACCTTATTCTATGTATAATAAATGTGCTATTGTATTGTAATGAAAGAAATACACTGCATTGTATCATAAAGTAACTTTATTTACATTTGTGATGGTCATTTATGGCTTGATGGAATGGCGTTGGAGGTCGAAGGTCAAAGGGAATTGCTGTTTGGAAAGAGAGGCGCATTACATGACGACTGTAATTAAAGAATCAGAATCATCTTTATTGCCAAGTATGTAGAACACACAAGGAATTTGTTTCCGGTAGAACACGCTGCACTAGTATCGTCGTCAAAAAAAACTGCTAAGTGGCACTATACAGTTCCATTTTGGCTACTGTTGAAAGAGTTCAAAGAGTTAATGGCTTGGGGGAAGAAGCTGTTTAGCCATCAATAAATAAACTGTGCTGTAAAATAAAGTTTTATTTACCTTTTTGATGGTCATTGATGGCTTATGGAAGGTGACTCTCCTTCCATAAGGACTGTTGGTAACTTAACCTCTGGTGCTGTTCGATCGTGTGCTTCCGCCGAAGATCACTCCGCCAGCCATGGTGGGTGTGTATTATGAAAATAGTGCTTATTATAAGGTTTAATTTTCATAAATTTGACGTTTGTAAGACAAAAAGTTTGTAAGTTGAGGTGTTTGTAAGTTGAGGTCTCACTGTATAAGTGTATGTGCAATTATTTGTTGTAAAACCCCAACAAAAGTACTGTTTTTAATTCAGACAACTTTCAACAATGGGAAGTGTGAGCCTCGAGATTTGCATGGCTTTTCCGCCTCTCTCAAAGATCACAATAAAAATATTAACGGAAGAAGTCAAGGACTTCTTTGAGCCGCTCGACAGAGGAGCACGATGGCCATATTTGATGTTTAACGTTTCATGACAACCAATATCGACGATGAAATCGCTACTCCAACACTAACACGTGAAACAAAATTACACACGCACAACGGCGGATTGTAAATGGATAGAAAGATTCGGATTTCTTGAGTAAACCAGCGAAGTTGTGACATTTTTTGTCGCAAACGTTATTTTACTGGAACATGAGCCTGCTAGTGCTAGCGTGCTAAGCATCGCCATAGCCGGCTAACTGATGACAACGTATGCTTGCTTACCTTGGCCCGTCAAAAACTGGGGATGAGAATTCGACTATAATCCTCGCCAAAAAGGGGGACAGTGGTGATCCGTTGTCGTTTAAGAGGAGGAAAGCTGGAGTGTCAGCGTTGGGGCAGAAAGTAGGTAGGCATTCGACCACACCACCGAGGTGAGGGGGAAAAAAAGGATGCCTCGTCTTCCTCTGCGAATGGCGCCCTTTACAAAGCGTACCTCTGATGTTAAAAGGATTATACTGCCTTCTATTGACACACTAGCGGTACTACTGATACCGTAATCTGCTTTTAGTGGCGTAAAATATTGTGTGACTTTTATAATAATAATAATAATAAATTTTACCGTGGAAATATAAATAAATACATATATTAAACACAAATTTAAAGGAAAAACATGCTTTTTCTTTGTCTGCAAATACAGATTTTATCATACATCAAGGTATCAACTTCCTTGTGGCGGGCACTAGGACCAGGCATCTCACTCAGTAGGTGCACAGCAGGGTGCGTGTTTATGTAAAAAAAATATTTTACTGCATTTTCTATGTTGGAACTAGATCCACTTGTTAGCCGTTGGAATAAACACGTATCTACATTCAGTCGTGTCTGCTCATTCCTCAACGGCTACACCCTGAAGTATTTTCTGCGAAAACATGACTGGATATGAGTTACATGTAGCTGAAAATCAGAAATACTCTTCATTCTATTGGTGCAGCGTACATGTATATGAATACACACGTGTCAAAAGGCATCCGTCTTAAAAAGTATTCCCAAGTCAAATTTTCTTTTGATGACAGTTAACACTAAGTAATGAAACTACTGTGTGTGTATATATATATATATATATATATATATATATATATATATATATATATATATATATATATATTAGTGACGTGCGGTGAGGTTCTTGGCTAGTGAGGCACTGACGTCATCAGTCATTTACAAACATGAACTCTACAGAGTAGCTTATTCACCATTTGATTGGCAACAGTTAACGTGTTTTGTTTAAAATGTCATGTCAGCATTCTTTATATAAACTGTAGCATCGAAAAAAAAAAGAATTTAAAAAACATTATCGTGTTACCTTTACTTATAAATGATGTCCATGCGCCGCTCCTTCTGAAGGCATCTATAACTTCTTTGTAGAAGCTTTCCTTATCTTTCTTTGGTTTTAAAAGTCTCTATTTCTTTCAATTTAGATAAGTGATCCTCCATTCTGAAAATAAGGCCAAGCAACACGAAAAAATGACTTGATGGTTGCACTTAACTTGCTAACAGTTTACTATCTCACTAATTCTATTAATCTGCAGCCGAGGAGGCGCAAGAAGAATCTCTGTAAACACCAACGCCCCCTGTCATGAGGCAGAAGAACTGTGTGCCTCACCTATGCACACAGTTTTGATGAAAAAAAATAAAATAAACACTGTAGTACAGTGTTTATAATGTAAAGTGACTCTACATTATGTACACCAGCTAAACGGTAGAAATTTAGTTCATATACTAAAAGTGTTTGGACACTTTAATAGCAATATGCAGAGGGACAGCAACTTTAAAGTACAAATCACTAAATACATACAACTGTTTAATTTATTTTTTCATTTGATATTTCCATGACAGGTTTCCATGATGACTCACCTGACTGCACATCACTATATATATATATATATATATATATATATATATATATATATATATATATATATATATATATATATATATATATATATATATATATATATATATATATATATATATATATATATATATATATACAGTAAAGTCTCGTTATATCGATATCGGATATATCGATAGTCCCGGTTATATCGATACTATTTCTATGCACGCACGGAGAAAATTACATGCAAACAGGGTCGGATATATCGATAGTCCCGGTTATATCGATATTTTTTCGGACTCCCTTGAATATCGATATAACGAGACTTTACTGTATATATATATATATATATATATATATATATATATATATATTGCCCAGAGATCCAGACCACGGACGTTAAGACCCGAAAACTCCTCACCATGCATGGAGGGTTCCATCCCAAGTCCAGCACCCTGAGACTGTACACAAGCCGTAAGGAAGGAGGCTAGTGAGTGTGAGAGCCACTGTCCAGGATGAAACATCCAAGCTCCATGAATACATCAAAGAGAAGGCTCCAACTGATGATGTACTCAGAGAATGTCTCAGACAATGGGGAACAGAGGATGAGGTGCTGGATGAGGGACAATCATGGGAGGAAAAGCCCCTACACGGGATGTACCACCGAACCATAGCAGAAGTGGCTGATCTCAAGAAGTCCTATCAGTGGCTAGAGAGGGCTGGCCTAAAGGACAGCACAGAGGCACTCATCCTGGCTGCCCAAGAGCAGGCCCTGAACACCAGAGCCATCAAGGCAGGTATATACCACACCAGACACATACACAACACATAACTGCAGGGTGTAAGATGCTGGCAGGGAAAGCCTACATGGAGCGCCATAACCAGGTGGCTGGCATAGTCTACCGAAACATCTGTGCGAAGTATGGACTGGAAACCCCAAGGTCAAAATGGGAAACACCTCAAAAGGTAGTAGAGAATGACCGAGCAAAGATCCTGTGGGACTTCCAGATACAGACTGACAAGATGGTAATGGCCAACCAATCAGATATCGTGGTCATAGATAAAGGGCAAAGGAAAGCCGTTGTCGTGGATGTAGCGGTCCCGAGTGATGGAAAGATCAGAAAGAAGGAACATGAGAAAATCGAGAAATACCAAGGGCTCAAAGAGGAGCTGGAGAGAGCCTGGAAGGTAAAGGTGACAGTCGTGCCTGTGGTGGTGGGAGCACTCGGGGCAGTGACCCCCAAACTCAACGAGTGGTGGCAACAGATCCTGGGAACAACATCGGATATCTCGGTCCAGAAAAGCGCAGTGCTGGGAACAGCATGGATACTGCGCAGAACCCTCAAGCTTCCTGGCCTCTGGTAGAGGACCCAAGCTAAAATGGGGGACAGACACCACCCATGAGGGGTGAGACGAGGATTTTCTCTCCTCTCTCTCTCTATATATATATATATACACACTTATTGTATACAAGAGTATAGAAGAGTGTATACAATAAGTATACACTATTTATTAAACATTATTTTTAACTTACATTAAACTGTGACTATGAGGTTCAACACCATCCATTTTTATGGAGAACTTCTAAAAAACAATAATTATTAAACATTTCACTGAGTACTTTCATTTATATCTGGAGTTCCATTCAGAGCGCAGATACATAGTTGTACAGAGACCGAATGTGCAAAAATAAATTTTCACAAGTTTATTTGTATGTTGCGATTTGTGACAGAACATATCCAGTGTAATGCAGTGATGAGGTCATAATTAGTTAATCTTTAATTGTCAAAACCCGGAAACTTGAGTATGTGTTTTTTTCTAATGGTTTTGTGGTTGAAGATTACTTAAAAATATATTTTTCAAATTATGAATTTTAAAATTAAACTGAAGAAATTCATTCCTTGGATTTGTTTTATCGTTATCTGCTTGCAAGAGAATTCCACAGCTGTGCTCCTTGACATCCCCCCCAAAAAAAACAAATACAAAAATACAGAAATGAATTGGAATATTTATTAACACCGGAACAAGCGACATAATTATTGATTAAAACTTTAAGTGGAAGTATTTACAACGTTGAAACTGAAATAACAGGACTTGACAAAACTACACTTGATTCCACAGCAGCAAACTTCTACAAAACTATCACATTTTTTTCCCTCTTTTGTTCACTCAGACATGTTCTACTGTACATCCTTAAAAGCAAGTACAAAAGTTGAAAGTGGCATTTTGCAATCCCACATCCAGATCGCTGATAAAATGAGAGAATGAAAAATGCTATGAAGTCAATAGTTGCACACCCATGACATGATGCACCCTCTTGCGATGAGTTTTGAGAGATTTCAGACTTGGGTATGAACACTGACAGATATCACAGCGATGGGATTCAGACTGCTTGTGAGTCAAGAGATGCTTCTGCAAACCGTCCACAGTGCCAAACCAACGGAGACAAACTGGGCAACGCACGGGCTTGATGGGAGGTTTGCAGGCCCCGCTTCTCTGGTGAAACAGAAGACTCACCATGTTGGGGAAAATGGAGCTGCAGCGGGAGCAGCGGTAAGATTTGGGTGCATTTTGAGGGTGTCCGCCTTTGCAACGGTCCCAAGATAAGTGCCTTCGAAGGGAACAGCTGTTGGCAAACGTATTTCCGCATCGCGTGCATATCACCCGTTGCTTTTTGTTGACATTTGAGCGCTCTGGGATTGGTTCCTCTGGCGAAGGCTGACGGACAGGCATCGGCGGCGGCGGCTGCTGCTGTTGGATCCGAAGCACGAGTGGTTGTGATCGTTGTGTTTGGAGTCCCTTCAGCAGCTGGTGATGAGGATGCATGTGAATCTGCAGGTGAACTTCGTAGTCAGCCCAGGAATTTACAGTCTCCCCACACGTCGGACACGTGTAAGATTCCTGCGCGTGCTTTTGTAGATGCTCCAGGAGTAGTCTTGGAGATGTAAATCCAAACCCGCACTCGCACGTCACCCGCCTGGGAAGCACAGAGGGCAGTGACATGATGCCCCAGTTGTTTGCGTCATTATCCGGATTGCCTTTTGCGCCGCCTGGCGAGTGCTGCTGCGACGGCTCTCGAGTTGCCGCCCGTTGCAACTGGCATCGTCTCCGGTGAACTATCATGTTATCTTTGCGGCTGAAGTTTCTGCCGCAGACAACGCAAGGAAACATTTGCTTGCCGCTGCTGTTTTGGACTCCGCCGCCATGAGTGGCACTATGCGATACGGGCGCGGGCCCTCGAGGCCTGAAACCGCACAGTCGTAAATGGCGGGTCAGGGTAGAGGGACGACTGTATGTTTTCTGGCACCTGGGACAGGGGTAACGTTTAATCCCATCCCTGACAAAATATGTCAGGTTAGCAATCTCCGACTCTAGCTCCATCTCATCTTCATTCGCAGCATTTTGTGAAGAATCAAGCAACTCCGTTTCATCATCCAAGGGCATTGTCCACTGGCCGCCATTGCTGCTCTCGTTATGCATCTGCAGGGCATCCGAGCTACTGTTCTCCATCACACCGGTAGAGGCGTCCTGGTGATGGTCCATCGGAGGAGGCTTGGACAAAAATGGCGGGAAGCCTTTGGTAAAACCAGACCAGTCTGACATCTCGGGCTGTTCCAAAGTAGTCGAGGTCATTTCGGATTTGATCAGAGGTCCTTCTGTGCAAACGGAAATGCTGCTAGTTCCACGCTCATCTTGAGCATCCCTGAATCCTGAGGATTTATTACTTGATCTTAATGCTTGCAGTCTGTCAGCGGAGGGATGCGTCTGGGGCACGGCTGCTTTTGGCCCCTGACACTTGTGCTTCTTTAGGTTGTACCTGCGGGCGTAGTTGTGCTTGCACACGGGACAAAAAAAAGATTTTTTCATATTGTGGAACGGCACCATTTTGGGGAGGAACGGTGAGGTACCGGGCCCCTGCGCCGGTTTTTTCACCGGTGAAACACAGACATGATTGTCAGTGAAAGGCAGTTTGCCAATGATGAGTTGTTTGCAGCGACGGCAACATTTAATTCGCTCCTTTTTGTGCAAGAAGTGATGCTCGGTGAGTCTGTCCGAGTTCGCAAAGGTCCGACGACAGCGGCCGCATTGATATTTTCCCAAAAAGGTGTTCGTGCTAGAATCTCTGAGTTTCTGACGAGTTTCAAGAACCACGACGGGTGAGAGCATTTTTGTCAGGGAAACTATTTTCTTCGTGCTGGAGTCAATGATTCGGCTAATGGTGGGTGCTTTGGTTTTGACGCCGGTCTTTCCGAGTAGTCGTCTGAATTTCGCTACAGAGAGATCATTGATCGGTACTTCTTCAGATTCGCTGATCGGCATGATATCAACTGGGATGGCTTCTTGTTTGGGAGTGATCATATGATGACTGTGGTTTGGAAGTGGCAACGCGGAAGTGTGCTTCATGTAGGCCGTTGCAATGATTTTCATTAATTTGTTATTTTTAGACACTCGTTCCTCATCATCACTGCTCTGAGCAGGCGATGAATCCCTCACAATCTGTGGTAATGGCTCAGTAGTTGAAGGCGTCCGATCAAGTTGCCCATTTTCAATTTCCTGTGCGGGTTGATTCTGTTCAAGATTAGTTGATGGAAGCACTTTGCTCTCTTTCAGTCTTTCACAGGCTACGGGCTCTATTTTAACAGGTGGCGATACCGAAGTAGTGGGACAACTTTGGACCGAATCTGTCAGTGCCCTCAGATTAGAAGACGCAGAGCCAGGCCCTGTTTCATGACTATTTGTCGTCAGAAGTGACTTGTAAGGAGAATTATGCGACTGCTTATGGTCAATCAGGAGAAAAAAGTCTTGAAATTCCTCTCCACAATCACAGATGTAGAACGAAGGAGAGGCGCCGTCAGACAATGCTGGTGGATTGGATGACTTTAGAGTTGTTGCCAAGGCGCCCTGAAGGTTTCTGTCAGGCTGGGTCGAAGGAGGTGTAATGATCTTGGGGAGCATGTTGGCATGCGTCGCCTGATGTACGAGCAAAGCGGACAGTCCGTTGAAAGTTGCCGAACAAGCCACGCAACGATAGATTTTGGAGGACGGTGGACCACTTCCCTGGAGCCCAAGCATTGTGGACTGTTGTTTCCTGCAAATAACAAACAAAGACATGTCGTTAGATACTGCACACAACTTTTGTGTTTTGATCAAACATTTTAATGTGATGATTAGCAAGCTTAAATTGTGTCAAGACTTAAAGGACAACCGACGTCACTTTTGTGTTTCCTAACTGACATCAGAAAAACGTTTTATATCTAAAATACCCAAAACACGCAGTATGATTTTTTATTCAAATGCAAAACACCAATAAAAATGAAACTGTGTCCAAAATCTGCCAAAAATTGAGCTGCGAATTGGGCATTTTCAGAAAGTCTCGCCCCCAGTTCGTGACGTCACGCCAATACGTCTTGCATTGCTGGAGAATCAAAACAATGGATTCAGATTCGGTTACACATCCAGTTATGAATATGATTCAAATAGTTCTGAAGAGGAAAGCATACATGTTTGCAATCGATTAAAGAATTTATTCCGTGCCATTTTGAGGCAACATTTGGGGGAAAAGTCTCACCCAAAAAGAGGCAGAAAATGGCCACCGAGCTCCTGTGAGGAATGAATCAGCCCGTTTCCATAGGCTGATAAATTCCTTACATGGAGCTTGGACGCCCTCTTCTGGCTCTTTCTGGTGCAACATGAGGTTTTCAGACTAAACAAGCATTGACGTGATGGAAGGACTGCTACAATGTGTCCTTTTTTCGGTCAAGGGCGTTCCTTCAGTGACGTCACGTACAGACTCGTCACCAACTCAAAAACAAGACTTCCGGAATATTCAGCACGAGTCTTAAAACGTAAAATATAGGTATATGCGGCGGAATCTTTGTAAAATCCGCTCAGTAGAAGTCATTTGAAGCCGTTTTACAAATTATGGACAACTTGTCTGGAGACGTTGGTTGTCCTTTAAATGACAACAGACATTTTTTTTGTTTCCTAACTGACATCAGAAAAACGTTTTATAGCATCTAAATTATATTATTTTTAGTCAAATGCAAAACACCAATAAAAATGACTTAAAGTGTCCCAAAACTACTTCAAAATGACCTTGGAGATGCCGAGTTTCAGAAGGTCCTGCCTCCTTGTTCGTGACGTCACGCCAGGACGTCTTGCCTTGCTCTAGAATCATAACAATGGCTTCAGATTCGGAGAAGATGCTTTCTTGTTACTCATCCAGTTCTGAATATGATTCAAATAGTTTTGAAGAGGAAAGCATAAATGTTTGCAATCGATTAAAGAAGTCCTCCCGTATCAATTCGAGCCATCAGGACTCCAATGTAGCGTCCAAGAAAATGCAAAAGATGGCGCCCAAGCTCCGTTGGAAATGGGCTGATTTGTCTGCACGGAATTTGTGTCAACTAGTATCAAATAGTAGTCTTGGTGCAACACACAATGATTCACCATCGCGTTATGTTTTCCTTCTAATTTCGCCATTAACACAGATCAATACGAAGTTTTCAGACCAAACAAAGTACCCAAAATGCATTGTGTGTCGCTTTCTCGGTCAGGGACGTTCCAGACGTGACGTCACGGCATGCATTGTCATCAACTCGAAAACAAGACTTCTTGAATATTCAGCGCGAGTCTTAAAACGTAAAATATAGCTATATGCAGTGGAATCTTTGTAAAATATGCTCAGTAGAAGTCATTCGAAGTGATTTTACAAATTATGGACACAACTTGTCCAGAGGCGTCGGTTGTCCTTTAAAGGGTGATATCTGAGCAATGGAGTGAGTTCAAAGGAAGTCAAACAATTTCTTTACAAAGTGAAGAAAAATAGACATGACATATTGTAAAGAAAATGTTTGCTGCCAACTTTGGGAGAGACATCCTTCTGCTGGTACGCAATTTAGAAAAGGCCACCTTTAAATTAGCTGACTTAAAGAACCACCTCAGATTCAAACTTAGATGTAGACAGAGCCAGTTAATTCCTAAATGCTTGAAGCAAGCACCCCTGGAACCCGGATACTTAGCCGATAAAATGCAACAAAATTATACTAGGAAAATACTAAATTCGTGAATTAGGAGACTTAACATAGAGATAAAAAACAAACAGTCAGAAATAGAAACTTATTATCAGCGATTACAAACTAAACTTACCCACAAAATCTATCAGGAAGTGTGTGAATTTACTAAATCCGGTTATATGAGGCACCAGAGCAAAACCAAAGAGACAAAAGGGTAAATTTCAAAAATTACTTTTACTGAAACAATCTCCGCTACTGGTAAACATGCGAAAAATTAGGAATGAACAGATTTCAAGGGAGAATTGGATCAAAAATTTGTCAGACAGAGATCTCTCAGAGACAGATAAGGCGATACTAACCAAAGGTTTAAATTTCTCAGTGACACCTAAAACTATACCTACAATAGATTACATCACAGCGACTGAATCGGCTATTAAAAATAATAAACTTTCGTATGCAGAGGCAGATGATCTACGCATTAAAATATCAGCCCTTCTCAGTAGTGCCAAACTTCCTCCGTCCAACATAACATTAGAAGAGAGAAAGGCGTAAACTACTCTACAAAAAGACAAAAATATTACTATTTTGCCAGCAGACAAGGGCAGATGCACAGTGCTTCTCAACACATTGGATTATGAAGACAAAATAAATAGGTTAATCAGTGATTCTCACACTAATGAGCAACTAAAAAGGGACACCTTCCAATAGATACAAGAAATAAATGATAGACTGTCTCCAAAAGTTAGAGAAAGGAAAACATATAGACAATCAGATGTATGTTAGATTATACCCGGGAGAGGCCACGCCATGTATCTATGGCCTGGCAAAAATACATAAAGAAGGGTTCCCCCTCAGACCCATTGTTTGTAGCATTGACTCCTCTACATACAATGTAGCCAAATATTTAAAAACTATCTTAGCTCCGTTGGTTGGTAACGCAGAGTATCACGTAGAGTGAACACTACATGGTTTGTAGAGAGTATCAAAGGCCTCATATTGGAACCTGAGGAAACATTGGCGTCTTACGATGTGACTTCTCTCTTTACATCTGTCTCAACCCCAGCAGCAGTCTCAGTGGTGAGGACGAGACTGCTGGCGACTGTACGACTGCTTACACAGACGTCCCTTTTAAAGTACACTGAATCATCATAAAGACCACGTCAAGTAAATTCAGAGATTTGTTTCTAAATACAAATCACACCTGTTCGAAGATAATTGTTGAAAACAAGCAGATAGATGCAATATTTGATTCACAGGTGACAATTGAGCAAGGCCCACATTTGATGGAAAAACAATAAACAAAGGCTTGTTTTTTCATGATCTCTGATTTTTTTTCTTTCGAATATTTTTTTTCATCATTAAAATGTAGTGGGGCTGTTTACACTGCTCTGCGGTGTCAAATTTAAGGCATTATTTTCCGTTGTAACTTTTAAGTAAAAGAATCTCAAGGATGTACATTTGGGAGGAAATGTAGGGGCGGGGTGGGTCTCTGAAGCTGCGCAAATGAAATTGTAATGAAGTTGGGATGTTGTGTTAAATCCATAAGCATAAGCGACATCCCAATTACACCTTATACACAAGGACGATGTCTGGGTGGTTTTTTTTCTAGCCTTTAGCCTCTTGATTTGATGGCAGTGTAGAAAAACATGATTGACACCCCCCCACTCCCAAAGCAACATGGCCAACCTAAACTACAGTGAGACCTCAACTTACGAACACCTTATATTACGAACCTTTCATCTTACGAACATCAAATTTATGAAAATTAAACCTTATAATAAGCACTATTTTCATAATACACACCCACCACAGCTGGTCCATCAAGCACACGACCTTCAGATCTGGCGGAGTGATCTTCGGCGGAAGCACACGACCGAACAGTGCTCCAGCCGGCGCTACTTTCCACACCCCCTCTCATTGAATGCACACGCCGATCGCATACTTGGAGCTTTTTGCTGATAATTTTACTATGATGGGACCAAAAAAAAACCACCACAGGCTCATGTTCAGCTTTAGAAGACACAAAATAAAATCATCGTCGCTGAAAAGAAGGAGATAATTGAAAACCACGAACGAGGTGTGGGTTTGTGTTATTTAGTGGCCGAGCACGGCTATGCTAAGTCAACCATTGCTACCATTCTCCGGAACAGAAATGCTATCAAAGGTGCGTCTGTTGCAAAAGGTGTTTCCGTGCACTCAAAGCGACAGTCTCGGGTAATTGAAGAAGTTGAAAAACCTCTGTTTATATGGATTAACGAAAAGCAGCTATCCGGCGACAGCGTGAGTAAAGCTATTTTATGCGAGAAAGCACGGCTAATTCACGCCGTAATTAAGGCAATGTTGGCAAAGTGGAATGATGTGCAGGCTTTTACCGAACAGTTCCATTCAGAAAAGACTGTGGCTATGACAATCATCAACATGATGAACAACAATGTGATGCCTCAGCTTCGTAAGACCTTACAAGTCAGAAAGCAATAGGTGTCAATTAAGACGTTTTTAATCAGCAAAAATGATGAGGAGTCTCCAAAGAGCCACACCAGAGGTTAAGTTACCAACAGTCCTTATGGAAGGTGACTCTCCTTCCATAAGCCATCAACGACCATCAAAAAGGTAAATAAAATTTTATTTTACAGCACAGTTTATTTCTTTAATTACAGTCCTCATGTAATGTGCCTCTTTCCAAACAGCAATTCCCTTTGACCTTCGACCTCCAACGCCATTCCATCAAGCCATCAATAACCATCACAAATGTAAATAAAGTGACTTTATGATAAAATGCAGTGTATTTCTCTCATTACAATACAATAGCACATTTATTATACATAGAATAAGGTATGTTGTGTGTAGTTTTGAGGCTTATTTAGTTGAAAAGTATATTTTATGGAAACCCGGGAACGGATTATTTCCATTTTAATGGTTTCCTATGGGATTTTTTTTTGAGATCCACACTTTTCACCTTACACACTATGTGTGGGAACCAATTAAGTTCGTAAGTTGAGGTCTCACTGTATGTCAAAGTTTAATCATCTCCATGCCATGCTGACTCAAAGCTGTTTGAAATGCAAAAGAAGGTCTGACATAGTAATGGCGGGATATTGCTTTAATAAGAGGTATTATTATTAGTCACATACAATTTTTGAAATTTGTGAAATACTTAATTTTCTGTATTTATGTGTTTTTCTGCCATAATATTCAAAATTAAAAGTTCAGAAATGTTTTATTTTTGTGTACGGTGAACTTGGCTGTCTGCTCACCCATTCCATGTTTTGTTCATTGGTTTGTCTATCCTCAGAATCAGAATCATCTTTATTGCCAAGTATGTAGAACACACAAGGAATTTGTTTCCGGTAGAACACGCTGCACTAGTATCGTCGTCAAAAAAACTGCTAAGTTCCATTTTGGCTACTGTTGAAAGAGTTCAAAGAGTTCAAAGAGTTAATGGCTTGGGGGAAGAAGCTGTTTAGCTTCCATTCACTTTCTGATTCGCTTATCTTCACAAGGGTTGCTGGCGTAATGGAGCCTCTCCCGGCTTGGCAGTAGGTTAGGGACAGCCTGAAATGGTTGCCAGCCAATCGCATGGCAGACAGAGACGAACAACCATCCACGCTCACACTCCAGGGACAATTTTGAGTGTTCAATCATCCTGCCATGCATGTTTCAGGAAAGCGAGAGGAAAACAGAGTAACTGGAGAAAACCCACGATGGCTGGAAACAAATTCAGGGTGTCCCCCACCTCATGCCCAATGACAGCTAGGATAGGCTTCAGCACCACCCACAACACTCATGAGGATGAAGCGGACTGGATGATGAATGTATTGATTTTTCACATTATCTATTCATTTGAAAGGCAAAGTGGTGTTCTCACTCACTGTTTATATCTTCACTCCCTTGCTATTCAAATCGTGTTCCACAAATTCCGTTTCCAGCACTGCTTGCTCGTCTTTTGTGTGGCGAGCGGACTTTTTAAACACGTACACCTTCTTTTCACCTGCTCGCATTTACTAAATACTGTAGATCTTTCGTATCTAGGAGACTCCCAATGTAATCTCGCAAAGCACAAGACATGAAAGCCTACCAATTTATATGAAGGTCAGGGTTCGCACATAAAAAAAAGCAAATCCGAATGAAAATGCATGCTAAGCTAAAGCTAAAACGCGATAAGTATGATCCATTCTAGCCACTTAGCTAATTAAGATAGCTATGCTAATATATGAATACTTAAGTCGACACCTGATATGGTTTAGCGAGCGTTAAAAAAGACACCAAGTTCATGCAAGGCTCGTATACTTGCTGGGAAGGTGCACCAGCGAGGTCTAAGCGAAGGGAGGTGGCTGACCACGCTCCGGAGAGAGGCCACAAAAACAACGGATATTCGAGAGCAATTTTCCGCGGTCTTCTCTCCGGACCTTTTTTTGAACCTTTTTAAGACTCACTCTGTCACAGAAGCGCGGTGTCTTCATGCATTAGAAGTGGGCACAAAAATATAGCGAATAACCACTGCGTGGATCCAGCTGCATCAGTCCGCGCAGATGTACGAGGTCTCGGAGAGCCGCTTCAACCTCGAACAAATATGATGATTTGCCAAGAGGAAGAGGAGGAGGAAGAGGAGGAGGAAGAGGAGGGGGGGAACCAAGAGGAAGGTGACGTCCAGCTGCGGGAGAGAGGGACGACGACGCATGCGCAGTAGACACTCCTGCAGTGAAAACGCCTGCGCCTGTGGAAATCTTGGTCACGTGAACCCAGAGCCTGCCCCCAAACCACAAAGCACTGCACTGAGGAACCCATGAAGAGGACTCACTGGACTGCAATGGTCGTACCCGACCAGGGACTGCATTGGAATATTGTGTGCCAAAAGCAACCATTTCATTTAATCACAATCAGATGTGGGCAACACTTGAGGTATACCCACCCCATAATTCTGAGGTTTTATTGTATAACGTGGCTTAGGTTTGTCCATGTCGAGTATTCATCTCCCCCCTTCCCCATGCATGCCACCTCACTCCCCACCCCCACATCTACCGAGTCCGCCTTTTATATTCCATGACATGCATGTTGGGGGAATCAAAGACTACTAAATTGTTCACTGGTGTGAAAGTGTGTGCAAAATGGATATTTGTCAAAATATGCTCGGTGCCTGGCCTGTGATGGACCGTGAAAAACTACTATCTATCATGAAGAGATAGATCTTATTCCATCTGACTTTGGAGTAAAGGCAGACTACTTCTTGGACTGGTCAGTCGCAGGATACATACTGCATAAAGACGGACAAACAGTCACACTCACATTGTTATTGAATGTGAACAGAACAGGCACCACCAGAGAATAAGCCAGGCCAATTCTTACAAAAATATCCGGTTTCCACCCATACAGTTTTCTGGATGGAAATAGCCACTATCGCACTGCTGGGCAGAGGGAGCCTTAGTCAGGGTGATGAACAAGAACCCCAACAGTCACTGTGTCAGAGCCACAACAGTCCTCTGAGGTCAGAGTAAAAAAACCTTCCAGAGAGACAATCATCTCTGGACCTATCAGGTCTGTGTGGTACAGTGGTCAGATGGAAGCCACTTCTTAGTCAATGGCACATGGCAGCCCACTAGAAGTTGGTCAAATGGCACCTGTTCTCAGACAAAACACATACTTTTTTTATGGAAGGCGTCATGTCTGGCAGAAACCCAGCACCCCTCATCATCTGAACAATATCACCCCAAGAGTGAAGCATGGTGGTGGGATAATTTTCAGCAGTCAAAACTGGGAGACGAGTCAAGAAAGTTGAAGCGAGCAGTGTACAGATACACCCAACCTGAAAATGTGCTCCACAGTACCCAGGACCGAAGACTGGTGCAAAAGTCTACCTTCCAACAATAGGATGACTGCAAGCACACAGTCAAGGCAACAAAAGACTGTCTTCAGGACATGCAGATTCAATACAATACCAAAAACAGAGTCTGGTGAGTAGTATTGTCATGTTTCTGACAAGCAGAATTTGGTGAAGTAAAATGGGATTCCAACCATCCATTTTCTATAACGATCCACCCTGTTTCGAGCCATGGGGATCTGGAGACAATTCCAGGTGATGTCAGGCAAAAGGCAGACTGGGCTGGCTTGTGAGTCAATCACAGGGTACATTGTGACAAATTGAACATACGCTGCTTGCACAGAACTCAGGACATTACCAAAAAAGGAGTCCAAGATGGCGGCCGAGTAGGCAGCCGTCAGCAAGTGCTCTGATGAGCCTTGATTTTTTTGTTGTTTTTGTCTTGTTTTTGTGTTTTCTTTTGTCACTTTGTGTTGTTGTGCGTCGTGTGGAACGGATACGGATTGTTTTTCAGCATTTTTGACCATGACATTCATCAAGGAGGAGACTGTGCTGAGCGGTTGCGCCTTTTCGGCAGCATGGATATGCCAGTACTGTTGTTGAATGGGAGGAATGTCGGTGCCATTCGACTGTCATCGCTGGACACCAAAGGGGCCATTGTGCTTTTTTGCGCCTGTAATGGGCAGCATCTTCACAGCCCCGCTTTGTTCAGTGGAAGGTCGGCTGTTGGACAGTCTGCGGCTGGATGGATAAATGGCTTGAGGAGCCCGCGATAAGAAGGAAGGAGCGTCAGCGCAGAGCGCTGATGCGTATATGGAACTGTCGCGGGATGGAATTGAAGCTGATTTATGGGGGACAGGAGATGTGAGACGATCTCTTTTCGTCAATGGATGCTACAGCTGCGTGTTTGCTTTCAACATTTAGCTTGTAGTCGACGTGCACATTCCACCATGATGTCCCTGATCCACTGGTGAAGACACTTTGATCCTCTCCTCTTTCATCTGGAACTGCTTTATGTAACAAAGAGGGTACAGAAAGTGCTTAAGAATGAATGTCTCTCTGTGTCTTTGTGTTGTCATGTTATTTGTTATTTAGTTTTTTTTTTGTTCTTTTGACTTCAAGACGGCACCGCGAGAGTGGCTGCCTTTCCAGCAGCTCCTGTGTTTTGCTTTTCTACTTTCATTTCTTTCATAACTTTGCTGCATTGAAATGTAAATTTCTCCACTGCGAGACTAATAAAGGCAAATCCAATCCAATCCAATCCATGTCATCATCTCCATTCCATCTAAGTGTACCTGTTCTCAATGCCACCAAGTCTTTACTCGTTCCAATTAGAATTGAATCAGATTTATGTGGGACAGGAGATGTGAGACAATCTCTGCGTGTTTGCTTTCAACATTTAGCTTGTAGTCGACGTGCACGTTCCACCATGATGTCCCTGATTCACTGGTGGAAAGACGCTTTGATCCTCTCCTCTTTTATCTAGAACTGCTTCATGTAACAAAGAGGGTACAGAAAGTGCACGAGAAGGAATGACTCTGTCTTTATGTTGGATTGGATTGGATTTGCCTTTATTAGTCTCGCAGTGGAGAAATTTACATTTCACAGCAGCAAAGTTATGAAAGAAATGAAAGTAGAAAAAAGTAGTAGTAGTATGTTGTCATATTGTCTTTGTGTTGTCATATTATTTTAGTTTTGTTGTTTTGACTTCAAGACAGAGCCGCGAGAGTGGCTGCCTTTCCAGCAGCTCATGTATTTTGTTTTTCTACTTTTATTCCTTCCATCACTTTACTGCTGTGAAATGTAAATTTCTCCAATGTGAGACTAATAAAGGCAAATCCAATCCAATCCAACTAGATCACATCGAAGAGAATGCAAAATTGCATATATCCTCAAATTCCACTCCCATGTCACCCGCTAGTTTGGATTCACCCAATTTTCATGAGAGCAACACAAATGAAACATGCCACTGACAGATATTTGACTGCCCATGTCTAGTATTATAACATTAAACAACTGCGTCCTCTAAATGGGGATGAATGTCCTTGCTCGGCTGCAGATTTGGGTTTTAACTTGAAAAATAACACTACTATTAGGTGGAGGCGAAACAACATTGAGGAACAAGAGTGGTCGCTAGAGGTTGGAAAACAAATAATTGTGAAGCTAAGGCTCCAAAGAGACAAAGGCAATTTGGCTGTTTTTGTCCCAGTTTTTCCCCTTCCCGACCAGGGACTTCAAACATTGACTATCACGACTTCTAAGATTGTCCCAATTATCATATTCCTCAGCACTCTCCTGGAGTCACAACAATGTGCGTAATTTCCGGTAAGAAATTTTACACTACAAATGTTGCTATTTGTTACAGTGGGTTTAATTTCATGTAATGATTTATTAGGACTTTTTTTCCCCAAGCCTATTTCTAAGCGATCAGAAGCCCCTTTGCATTGAAAAATGATTTTAACCTCATTGTCGCCAAATGAGTGGTTGCTAGCTTTTAGGGGCAAATGTACTGCCGATTGAGGCCCACTTGTATTATCCCTGCAATGTTGATAACATCTTAGCGAAAGAACATAGATGGTTTGAAAGGGGGGTAAAAGAAGCGATTCTTATAAAACAACAAAATCCTTCATTAAACCGGTCTGGTGGGGTGAGGTTCAATTTGGATCGTTCATACAATAGCCTGCTTTGGCAAAACAGGTTAGGCAACATTCGTAATGCTGATGAGGTGATACCGGTGGGAGTGGGGCAAATAGGCCAGTCGTTAGTCAGGAATGTAGGAACACTCAGTGGGGCCCCAGGGAGTGGTCCTCTGCTCCCCCCAACCTGAGAGTAGGGACCTATCATAGCTGTGTCCGGCGCCGCCATGTCTAGACATTATGGATATATAAATAGGGCCGATACGACCAGTCAGACTTTAGTTTGCTGACGAAGCCTCTTGGATAGGAGGCGAAACGTCCGAAACCTTCAAATTTGTACAGATGACGGCTGAAGAAACCTTCCCATCGATGTCTCAGAATGGTTATTTGAAATGACTCTCCTAGTTTTAACTTTGTGGACAAAGATCACAGTGAAACACTCGAATTGGATTTGGTGCTAATCGGATTTGGTATTAATCAATCTCTAAAATTGTTAGAAGGGTTGCTACATTATGGATTTTGAGGATATTAAGCGTTTTTATCAGTTAAATGTAATAAGAGCCTACGGCAAGGAAGACATGCTATTCAATTTCAAATTGTTGAAGTCAGTCATTATATTTTGAAGTGGTTGAAGTTCACCAAAGTAGAGATGTTCACATCAACTCTAAAGATTGATCGCAGTTTGACATCGAGCAACGTCTTTACCTGACGCGTTCCAGTCATGTGGTAATTTTTTTTTAGCTTTGTTTTCATGTCATCATTCTAATCCACTCAATTAGTGGGATGCAGGATTGAAATGTTTTCCCTTATTAGATGCAACAACTGGAGTTCCCACATTTTTTTTCAATTTTGACCAGCTTTTTTGGGTATCCCAAGGCATGGGCCATTCCTCGGGGCCTCCTCAGGGTGAAGACGCCCCCATACACATCACAAGAATTATCCAAGAGCCACCTCATCTGGCTCCTCTTGAAGTGGAGGTGGTTTGTCTCTACTGTGCGCTCCAGACTTCATACAATCTCTCTAAGGAAGAGCCCGGATACCCTGCAAAACAAGTGGTTTTGGCCATTTGTATCTTGTCCTTTCAGTTTCCAATGCACAGCGAGTGACCAGCTGAACAGCTACTTGCCCACACTACTGTGATTGGGTAAAAATGACCCCCAGTATCAAATTCGTAATCACACTGTGCACAGACATTCCACTACACATCAGCGTCCAGATTTTACAAACGAGTTCATGACTCTAGAGACGAGGAAAAGTACTGCATTTCATGAGGAAGCAGCTTTTTAGTCAACACACAAACGGTAAAAATTGACCTTTAACATATTGTAGGAGTTAAATGAAGCAAAAATTCCCAGAACAAATCCACATTATTTTTGGTGGATTTGGTAAATAAAAGTCATTAAATTGTGTTCAGGCCAGATACTTTAATTTACATGGGCAATGGATGTACAGGTTCCCTCAATTGCAAACAAATATTAACTAAAATGACAAAAGTATCTACAAAAACAAAACTAGGCATACAAGCACATAGTCACCAAGAGAATGGACTAAAAACTTTCAATGCCTTGAAAATGAAGGTTTTAAAACTTCAAAATGTTTAACCCTTTTTTTTAAACAATATACAATTTTACAGTTCAAAATGACAGACTGTGTACATACAGTACAATAACTAATTGCATCGAGAACATTTGTTCAATGTAATCATTCCAAAGTGCAATTGTGGAATTTATATTTACAAGGTTTACATGGAAATATAAGTATACTTGTTTACAAATTCAAGAGGAACTGTGACCCAATCAGACACTGTCTGATACATTTCTGAAGGAGTATTGAGATGTTGTACATTGGCCATTATTTTGAAACTGAAGTATGTGTGTGTTGATGCTCCTCCAACAGGTGAGGGAAAGCAAAGGCCTTGTCACATTCGGTGCATTCATAAACTATTTGGCCAACGTGGCTTTCTTGATGTCGCAAAAGCTGAGAAGGGCGTGCAAATGACTTGTAGCACATATCACAGCGGTGCTGTCCAACTTCTTGTTCGGCATGCACTCTCATGTGCAATGACAGATCTTGGGCTGTGTCAAACTTACAAGAGCAACGGGAGCATTTGAGCTTGGTATGTGGTGCTGGTTGAGCTTGTTTCATGTGTACCTCGAGCTCATGTCTTCGAAGAGAATGGCAAAGGGCAAAGGATCTCGGACAATGTTTGCATTTGAAAAGCTTCTCTTTTGAGTGTGCTTTGTTTTGATGGTCCAATAGAAGACTTTTTGAAGAGAACTGCATTGAGCAAGTGCTGCAGTTGTACGATTCCTCTCCTGTGACATCAATCTCTTCCTCCTCCCCACCGTGCCGACGGTCATTTTCTGCCCCAGACTTGGCTGCAGTCACCACAGTTTGTTCCCGTTTGCGGGAACAGAAGTGCTTCTGGAAGGAATCACTTCCCGCAAATCTCTTGTCACACCGCTTGCACGTAAATTCTGAGACAGATTGGTGATGTCTCTTGTCGTTTTTGTCAAGCTCATTTTTGGAACAAAAGGTCCTTTTGTAAGTTGTGCATTTCGGCGCATTTGAGGAATGAACAGGGACATGGGAAATCAAGTCATTGGCCTTAAGAAAAGATTGGCTGCAAATGGGACATGAGTAACCATGAGTATTACTTCCAGGTGCATTTTCATGGGTCTTCAGATGGCTGAGGAAATGGTCAAGGGAAGAACTGGTGGTATTACAGCGATTACACAAATATTCACAACGAGACGTTGACTCTCGATGGGTCACCCTGTGCTGGTTCAGATCGGACAAGTGAAGAAACGTTTGATCGCAATCAGAACAGGAATATGTCCGGTCGTCGGGTACCTGGGAACTACGACCCGAGAGCTCTTCTGGGACTTTGAAGCGCTCATTATTACCAGAATGGTGTTTCTGGGTTTTTGCAAGGCAACTTTGAGAGGCAGAAGATGACTTTTCAGGGAATGATGCAGTGCTTGCAATTGAAACAGCATGTACTTTTCTGTGCTCAGCCCTACTAGACTTAGAAGGGAACACTCGATTGCATATGTCACATGGAAAGTTTTCTTCTCGGTGTGTAGAAATGTGTTCTGCTAACTGGGAGGCTCTTGAGAAGCTCAGCTGACATCTGGAGCAACGGTGTGGACGATTCTTGCCATGGCTATGTTTGTGTTTTCGCAGGGCAAAGAGGGACACAAACCCTCTCCCGCATACCTGACACTGTAACTCAGACGTGTGCATACGTTTGTGCTGTTCCAATTGAGAGGCTTGGAAAAAACATTTGCCACATTGCGCACATTCATGAGGTTTTTCCCCAAGATGACATTTTTGGTGATCCTCCAGGTTTTCTGAGGTTGGGAATGTCTTTCCACATACATGGCAAGGGAAGTAAGGTGCAGAGTCAGAGTCGCTGTCCTCACTACTACTTCCATCCCCAATGCTTTCATTAGACACAATAGGTTCTTGCTTAAGACTGCTTTCAGGATTCTTTTGCTCTTTTGCGTACTGTTTTCCACAGTCGGTTTGGGGAGACTTTTTGGTAGCATTGGCATTTGGTGGCTTTTTATGCAAACTAGAAGCCAACGGTTGGTCAGGATGCTGTTCATTATAATGATAGCAAAGCGATTTATTGGACCAAAACCTGTGAGTACACAGTTTACAAGCAAATGGTCTGTTTGGGTCATGGTACGATTTGTGGACTTTCAAATCTGATGATGTGTAAAATGACTCACGACACAATGGGCAATAGAAATTCTTAATTAAACAATGTATTTTCATGTGTTTTTCAAGATCTTTGGCAGTGGCGCAAGTATGCTGGCACCTTGGACAGGAAACGCGTTTAGTCGCTTGCTCCTGTCTCCCGTGTTCTTCAAGGTGACTGATCAACATCAAGCCATCGGTGAAGCTTAAGTCACACTCCGAACATTGGTACTGAACCACTTTAGCTTTGTTTGGACTGAGTTGCATTCGATCTTCATCTGAATCTTGGAGAGAATCCATTAAATCACCTTTGCATGATAACTTTCTCTGTAAAACTCCAATGTCTGTCTGTGCCTCGTTGAACATGAGAATTGAATCGGGAAGTATCAGATTAGAGTCTGGTTTTGGCGGGGATCCCAACTTGTGATCGGTATCTTTTGGGGCGAAATAAACAAACCTGCATTTCCTGTTGTGGTTGCGCAGTAGACTTTTATTCCAAAAACCTTTCTTGCATGTTTTGCATTTGTAAGGGCTCTCTTTTAAATGCACACGAGAATGACCCTTTAGTCCAGCCTTGTTTTCAAAAGACATATTGCAGACAGGGCAAACTAGTGATTCAGAAACATCACCAACGAGTTCAGTATCTAGTTTACACGTCAAATTTGTACCTTCGGAGGGGTGTTTGTCAAGCTGATCACCTTTCATGGCTGGAAGTTTTGAAAGATGATGTTGAAGGGGAGCGGTTGACCCAGGTGGATCACTCGTTTCCAATTTGTGTGCATTTAAAAAATGTTCCTGAAGCTGTGAGAATAAAGAAAACCGTAAAGAACAGTATGCACACGAAAATCCTTTTGTTGGACTTTGAGAAGTTTCTTCCCACTTTGTCGATTGGCACGACTTTGAAATACAAGTTGTCTGATGAGCTTTTATTTCTTTTTGTGGGAATGCTACACCGCATGTTTTACAAAGTTTGACGGTGCACTTTCGGCGATGACGTTTTAAGTAGTCATTCCTGATGAATCGCAGGCCACAATCGCACACAAATGGTTTGTCGCCTGTGTGCAAACGGATGTGGCTCTGTAACTGATGAATCCTTTCAAAAGAAAAGGGGCAGTAACTGCAGGGATACTTGTACTTTTCGCGAGAATGGTGCTTGAGCTTGGGCGGAAAAGTTTCTTCACAGAGTGAGTGGTGAACATTTTCTGTTGGTGGACAATTTGGTCGTGGAGTAGAATCGTGATTTTTGGATACTTTTCTGCATTTTTTATACTTCATGTGGTAATTCAGAGATTTTTGAAGAGGAAACCCTGAATCACAACGTGGGCACCTGAACAATTTGACACTATGCTGCAATGCGACATGGCAAGACAGCCCAGACTGAGTTGAGAAGCTCTTGGAACAAACCTTGCAGTCAAATCCCTCCTGGCGTTTCACTGGTTCACTGGCAATCCTGTTTTGCCAGCCCTTGCCAACATCATCCAAACTGATTTTGGGAATGCAGATTTTCAACTGCAATCTTGTTCCTTTGCAATGATCATGGTGCACTTTAAGATAGTCATACCTTGAAAAACAACTTCCACAGGTTTTGCAGCGGTACGGATTCACTTCATTATGAGTCAAAATATGACGTCTTAGGCTTCGTGGCTTCACAAATGTCTTTGTGCAGAATTTGCATTTGAATTCATCTCCAGCTTTTTCTAGGCATAGCTGCGTTTCCTCCATACCAGTCGGGATGTTTGTCGTCTCTAGTGAAGTCTCACAATTCATGTTGAAATCCTCTTCCTTGGAAACATTACAGTGTTCTTTAGGCTGTACCAGCAATGCGCTGGATGTAAAGCTTTCACCACAATGCATAGATACATTGGGTTGTACAGCAGCATGTGAAACGCTGTGCTTTAAAAGTAATGACCTGAACCTGAAGCTTTCTGTACAGTGAGGACACTTAAATGGATGCATCTTCGATGGACTGGATGTAGCGGAACTTTCACTCAGAGTCTGGGTTTCCTGTGGAATGTTTTGATGGGGTTGTGACATCTGTCCACACATGCTCTGATGATGACCAATGTAATTCGGACCAAAGTACATCCCACAACTGGTGCAGACTCGCAAAGAATTTAACTTGTGGCCGTTGTAGTGAGCGAGCAGGCGCGTTTTTTTTGAAAATGTTCGGGGACAAACGGAACACTTATGGAGCATGAGTTTGGAATCCTCTTGTTTTTGGGTCATCACACACCATTTCATGTGATTTTCCAGACGTGATTTGTGATGGAAACATTTTCCACACCAAATACAGGAATATTGTTTCACTCTCGTATGCTTGTACATGTGAAGTAGCAAAGGACGACGGGTTTTGAACTTTTCATTGCAATATGGACATTGACATGAAGATGAGTGTGTAAGACTGTGTTTCGTTAGTAAGCGGGCATCAGGAAATACCTCTTTACAAAGGGAACACTGTAGCGCCTCTTGGTAAACTGGCTCTTGTTCCGATTTCATGGCCATCAATGCTTTCCCACCCAAAAGAGATGCCTTTCCTTCCCTTTGATGTGATTTTAGATGATAAAGGAGCTCTGTAGAATTCCAAAATTGCCTTTGACAGTTTGGGCATGGAAAAGGTTTCCCTTCATGATACAATTTCACGTGGTGGACAAGATTTCTGGCATTTGGATGAATCTTCCTGCAGAGTGTGCACTGGACATTCTGATGGACAACTTTGTGATTTATAAGGTGGACTCTCTTCTTGAACCCTCTTCCACATTTGAGACAGCGGAATGGCCTTTCACCTTTGTGACACCGCTCGTGTTTCTTCAATGATTGTTCTGTGTCACAGTTTTTTTCACAATACCAACAACTCAGGGAAACATTAATATCCTCATCTGATTTCCCGACAATGTTTTGAGTCTCTTCAGGCTTTGTCTTTCTTAAAGGTGCCACTTTTGAGTTGCTCGACAAAACTGAAGTCTCATATTTGATCATTTTGCCTGCAATTTTAAACTCATGTCTCTTCATGTGTTTGTTGCGTCCTGACAGTTGGTGGAAAACTGCTGGGCAGACACCACATTTGTAGGACTGTTTTGTTTCAGAATCTGTCAAAATGGATTGTCTCTGGTTGTTTTCTATGTCTCCTTTTTCCCGTGCCACTGTCAACTCTTTGTCATCAACACTTTGCTCCGATTGTACTGCCTCGTTTAATTGATGAATAGTTTTTCTGAAGCAGGTTTTGTGAATATGTCTGGATCTATTTTTTTGCTGCGTAAACATAGAAGGACACAGTGGACATTTGAATTTGTCACCAACCTTCCCCTTGCTACGATAGATGGCCTCTCTGACACAATCACGTAAATGTTTGATTCTGTTAAATGCGTGCCTAAAAACTCGTGGACAGAGCAGACATTCATATTTTGGCAGAATCTTGTGTTCAGTATTTTCATTTTTCTCAAAATACATCTTCCAAGGCCCTTTTTTTATTATTTTGTTTATTTTCATGGAATTAGGATTTTGCCAAACGCCTGGAGAATTTCCTTTATGTATGTTATAGGTATGCCTCTTGAGTTTCTTTGTCGTTGAGTATTTCCTGCCACAATAGATACATACATTAGCTGTGCATATGTCAAACAAATTAACATAAGATTGAGGCAGAGATTGGAGCAGCGTCATGTCAGTGTCAACTTTTTGAGGTGGTGATGGTTGGGTAGTAGTTTCCCGAATACCTAACTTGATAGATTCCCGGTTGTTCGATTTTACAATGGGAATTTGTGCTCCGGAATTCTTGCATCTCCCAGGGACATTCTTGTGTCTCATTAAGGAATACCTCTGTGCAAAATATAAACCGCATCCATCACATCTACAAGGTGTTTTATGAGTGTGACAACGCATGTGCTTCACATACTGGAACAATTTTGAGAATGTCAAACTGCAAATGCTACAATGATGAGAGTTTCTTTTTTTATGTGAAAAAACAGAAACCTGGTGAGGTTCTTTGGTTTTGCTGCCCACATACTTGTCTCTGCCTGTCTGTCCATTACATATTAGGTATTGAGTTGATGTTTTGCAAAATTCGAAGAATTGGTTTGAATGTTGATGGTGGTGGTGTTCAATTAGATGATCCGCACTGTGGGTTATTTGCTGGCAAACTGCACATTGGTACAAATGACTTGGTGCAGTATCCAATTTATTCATAATTACAACAGGCTGTAGTCGTTTCCTCATTCGTAAAGAGGAGATCAGAGCACTACCTTGTTCTTTTGACTCATCCATGTCATTGGGGATTGGTTGGACAGTACACTTTTCTTCAAGGTTAATTGAGCCAAGGTCGCTGCAGTATTTTTTAACAGGAGGTATCCCATAGTCGTCACTGATCATCAATTTTTCTGGCTCCAAAGTGTCCATCCCTTCCGATAAAACTCTGACGCATTCTTCTTCTGGGGATACTGGACTTTGAAGTGACTTTTTTGAACAAGGAACAGTGCTCTCACCAAAATCCTTATTCTTGTTGGAATAGCACTCATTGCCCAAGTCGCTCTGCTGTGAAGAGGGTTTTAAATAATTGGAAATGCTGTTTTTGTTGTCAAACGCCTCATTAAAAATAGTATCAGCAACCACACTGGTACCATCAGAATCTTTACCCGACATTTGATTCTCCTCTTGGAAACACATATCTTCTCCCTTGACAGAAATATTTACATCGCTACTTGGGCAGGTTTGTGTGAGGAAGTCTGACATCCTATCAACACATGGATTGATATTTCTATTCTCGATATTATCGCTGACCAAATAAGTGCCTGTTCTTAGGGTATTTGGATTTGTTGAGGAATCTGAATCACTGCATGAACTTTGCATTCCACTGGCATCATTCGCTGGAACAGAGCTACAAATATTGTCCAGAAGAGGCAGATTTTTTGAAAACTGCAAACAGGAATCAACGTCTTGGTGTTTGGTCTCCGTCATATTTGTGCATTCCATCAGTTCACAGGTGGTATTATTCGAATCAGACTCAGGAGAACCTATGGTTTGAGGGGTGTCAGACTTCATTTTTATGTTTTGACATTGGAGCTCCGTATTTGATTGCAGGTTATTTATATCCATGCTTTCATCATGAACACTGGAGAATTCAATGTTCATTTGTTTTGGTGGATTTAAATTTTCGTTCCCCAAAGAATCTAATTTATTTTCTTGACTTTGATGGAAGGTACTGCAATCCTCTTGATCTAATGTCATATTTACGTTTTGCTGTCCAAATGCATGCAGGTTGTCATTGACTTCATTCTCCCGAGGACATGATTTATTTGTTTCCTCTGGTCTTTTCTCAAGTCCACCATTTTCTTTCATCTTTGTAATTGGTGTTTTTGTCCATTCAGGCGTTGCAGTCCTTTGCTCTCCCATATGATCCGGGTGAATCTCTATGCTGGTCATGTTTTCATTGTCACCTGCAGAGATGTCTGAATGGTATCCTTCAATTTGATTGTGCTGGACTGCACTGTTATCATTCATATTTGCAACTGATCTTTTTGTACATTTTGGTGTTACAGTCCCGGGATCCTTGATATGATCTGGGTGAATGTCTATACTGGTCATGTTTTCACTGTCACTTACAGAGATGTCTGAATAGTATCCTTCAATTTGATTGTTTTCCACATTTTCCTTTTGTTCTTGACTTTGATCCCCACCTTTACCATTCCGGTCTATAATGGACTCTCTCTCTTCGGTTGGAATCCCTGAGGCGGGCTGATTTTGTAGTGTGTCACAATTGTTTTTTAATAAACCGTTGTTTATTCCTTGAAGAGATGTATTTTCTTCAGCTGTCAATGTTGGTGAACCTGGGTAATTTGCTTTAATCTCATTTGAAATATTTAGATTTTCATGAGGTGTGCAAAGCCATTCTGATGGACTTCGTTTTGAAGTTGAATCAGTTTTAATCTGTCGAGTTGGATGATCGATAAACTCACAAGGCCTTGTTTCATTTACACCTGTGTCCGAGCAACTACTGACATCTGAATAATCTTCAAGAAGCGACGAAGCTAAAAGTTCACAATTTGGTTTAAGTTCTTGCAACTCCGGTGAATAAGACGAAGGCAATGGTCCAGATGAAGGCAATCCATTCATGGCCATGTCTTTAATATCACCATGCCCATCGTCTTCAGATCTTAATGAAGTATCTTTGAACACAAGTTGTTCATCCATTTGCCAAGGTGTTTCTCCAAAGAAGTCTTCGTAAGCACAATCAGAAGTGGGATTTCCAAGACCAGAAGTCGAGTAATAGTTTGAATCAAACGTAGAGTCTGCTCCAGGGGGAGCGTGTGAGGCTGTGGAGTTGGAGAACTCATCCTGTCCCACAAAGCTCTCGATATGTTGGGAAAGACATCCTTCTGGTTCCGATGTCCTCAACATCTTCGGTAGTGATGTGACAGTTTGAAAATATGAATTCCACTCATGAGCCATTGTCTTCGAGGAATCTGGGATGATATGCTTTCTTCCTAAAATTGAAAAGCCCCACATTATAAAAATGGTGTGCAATGACAAGACAACAATAAATTTGATTAATAAAGCCAACCTGTTCTTCAGTGTAGAAAGACTAGGGCTTTTCCCAAAAAGCGTTTCATCTCAAAGAAATTCTGAAAATAAAGAAAAACATTTTAGATAACCCAAAAGAGCCAATATCTATTGCTAGAGCACTGGTTCATACTTATATCATATTTTCAACATTTAGCTTGTAGTCGACGTGCACATTCCACCATGATGTCCCTGATCCACTGGTGGAAAGACGCTTTGATCCTCTCCTCTTTCATCTAGAACTGCTTCATGTCATCACAAAGAGGGTACAGCAAGTCCTGAAGAATGAATGTCTCTCTGTGTCTTTGTTTTGTCATATTGTCTCTACGTTGTCATATTATTTATTTAGTTTTTTTGTTCTTTTGACTTCAAGACGGCGCCCCGAGAGTGGCTGCCTTTCCAGCAGCTCATGTATTTTGTTTTTCTACTTTCATTCCTTTCATCACTTTGCTGCTGTGAAATGTAAATTTCTCCACTGTGAGACTAATAAAGGCAAATCCAATCCAATCCAATCCAATACCCATCGTAGGACACATCTACTAAAGTTGAAGTCTCAAGTTTATGTACACAATAGAACCAAAACATTTGCTTCATTCAATGCGTGCAAGGCACCTTTGACTGGGTGAATGCACTGTACGTACAATAAGTGGAACTCCCGCCTCCTGACAAAAAGTAGGGATATCTCTGTGACAATTACACTGAAATTCTTTATATTACATTTACAAACAAATGAATAACAAACACTAAATATTTTTTTCCTCAAAAAACTTTGAGATGTTCCCGAAAACAACAAACAGTTTGTGATTGGATGCTCAAGAACCTGGGCATGGAAATTCCGTCTAAATATGCAATACCCCCATTGTGGGACGAATAAAGATATTCTGATTCTGATTCTGAATACTTTCACCTTTAGCTGTGGAAGAATATCGCTCATTTTCGGATCACAGTAAAGTCTTACGTACATTGCCAGTTTTCTGACAAATGTTCTGTGCAAGCCAAATTGTACATAAAAAGGGATGCTTGTAACTCAAGGTTCTATTCTTTCCATTTGCTAAATGCCAGGAAAACATTAAATGATCACCCACAGAAAAAATGTTCATTACCTTATTCTCAGTCAGAAATGTAGATGAAGTTGATAAATATCTGGCGCCGTGCCTTTAAGGACTTGGGTCCAACATTTTGGATATCTTTCCACAACCTCCTCACAGATTGAGATCACGGTTGAGGCGACTCCAAAACACCGACCTGGGTGTCCTGAAGATCGTTTGAAACCAGTTTTACAGTATGTTCTGGGGCCCATTTGGAAGAACCTTTTGCACCAAAGCCTTAACTTGATGTCTTTAAGATGAGTTCCTTCAGTATTTAGAGTACAAGTACGCATCTTTCCTGATAATGCCATTTATTCTGTCAAGTGCACTGCTCCCTGCGATAGAAAACACCATACGGTGTAATGTTACAAACACCATCTTTCACGGATGGGGTGGTGTTTTTAGGCCTGCAAATTTCTCCTTTTCTATAAAACACAACAATGTTCATTATTGTCAAACAATTTCCATTTAAAATTTGTCCCCTTTGTGCATTAGCAATCCCTGATTTGGCTTTTCTTTTTATGTCTTAAGTGTACTGGCGTCTTCTTCTAAGGGTGACTTTTTAGCTCACATGAATATGGAACTCAAAATTGTCCCGAGGTGTGAGTGTGAGAGCGAATGGTTGTTTCTGTGTGCCCTGCGATTGGCTGGCAACTAATTCATGGTGTCCCCGGCCGAGTGCCTGAAGATGGCTAGGATAGGCTCCAGCACCCTAATAAAGAAAAAGCGGTCTGGAAAATGGATGGATGGATGAATATTGGGCTGTTTTTTCTTCTTATTTTCCTTTTGGCTTTTCCCTTCAGTGGTCGCCACAGCGAATCAGAGTCCTGCATCTTCAGAGGTTTGTTTTGGCCAAGCTTTTACGTCGGATGTCCTTCCTGACACAACCCTCTGTATTTATCCGGGCTTGGGACCAGTAAATATTGTTGGGCCATCATTCGTCATTCATCAGCACCTTTTCTTTTCACAACATTCAATAAACAATGTGAACTGGGGACAAGCATTGTTGAAGCTGTGGAGGTGGATTTCTTTTCCATTCTTGCTTGACGTGCAACTCCATCTGTTCAACAGTCCATAGTTTTTGTTGTTGTATCGTAAAGTGGGACATATATTCAATGTGCCACAGGTCAGGACTACAGGAAGGCCACTGTAGTACCTCACTCTTTCACTATGTAGCCACACTGTTGTACCACATGTAGAATGCAGTGTGGCATTATCTTGCTGATATATGTATGAAGAGGTGTCCTTTAAGAAGACATTGCTTTGATTGCAGCACGTTTCTCCAAAACCTGTATGTACCTTTTAGCATTAATGGTGTCTACACAGATGTGAAGGTTCCCCATGCCATTGGCACTAACAGCCCCCCGACCCTGCGACATTTGCGAGGCTAAAGTGAATCAGAAAATGGATGGATGGATTGATGGATGTTATGGATGCCCCATAGATTTTGAAATGTGTTAAATATTTCAATAAAGTTCCATCAAACTCACTCCCGCTGCCTTTTTAACTCATTCACTGCCATTCCCAAATTCATTCGGGAATTCAAAAGCATGACGTGGAGCGCCATTCCCAAATTTGTTCGGGTTTTGTTTATTCTTGTGGGTTGGAAGGACGGTGTGGGTTGGAAGGACGGTGAATAAAGTAAGTGCTGGTCAGACCTCTGGCAAAGTTTTTCCCTCCCACGAGGACGCAGCATTTGCCTTTTGTACAGTCGCCCCCATTTCAAGCTCAGCTAACCTCTATAACGTAGGAATTAACTATTTTCTTCTGATGAAAGAAGAGAGTCTAAGGCAGAGGTGTCAAACTCCTGTCCTCGAGGGCCACCATCATACATGTTTTCCAAGTCTCCCTGTTGCAACACACCTGATACAAATGATCAGATCATCAGCAAGCTCTGTGGAAGTCTGACATTAAGCCTGTTCCCTTGAATCAGGTGCGTAGCACCAGGGAGACTTGCAAAAACATGTAGGACGGTGGCCCTCGAGGACCGGAGTTTGACACCCCTGGTCTAAGGTTTCTTTCGCTGCATTGAATGTTTATGTAGTCCTAAAACTCAATATTCTGTGGGTCCTGCAATTTGTGTGAAAACGACAAACCCTGGCAAAGGAGTTGACACATTTTTACACATCATCTGGCAGTGAAAGAGTTAAGAAAGGTTGTGTAGCGGCTACTCCCACACCCCTCTGTTTCAGTGGGGCCAGCGCTGGGTGCCTCTTCTTCCCTACATCCACCTTTGTATTGAACAATGAATGTGTGGTGAGTATAAATGTTTAATGTCTGACAGTCCACCTCAAATTTTCATCCAGTCACATCAATGAAATTTCACAATCCAATTCACAATGATTTCATTATTAAAGAGCCATAATTTGTCCGCCACTGTTTAATTGTCGTTATTAAAATAAAAGAGGGAGTGAAGAAATTCATCTTTGACGAAAACAAAACTGTTGGCAAAGCCTGTTATTTGCAAATGATCAATGCTATGCTTGGATTTACAAAGCAAAGGAAATGGGATGGCGCAAAGCTACTAATTGCGAGCTGCAGTACTTTTGACAACATTTAGGGGCGGCCAGAGTCAAACTCCAATTTAACGAATAAATGGACAGATACAACGTTCCTCTACAAAATGGTGAAGAAAAACTGAAATATTGATAGACTGTAATATTTTGGGGTAAACACAGACTTTCAAAATAAAAAAAATTAAAGCCACCAACAGAGGGAACTCCATGGAGCTAGTTTCTGGATTGAAAGCAATACAGGCTTGCATCACCACTTTTCTATTCTCAACTCATCTTTTTTAATATCTGGCATACCAACTAAATATTTTGTGGGAGAATACAGAATGATCTGCAACTCGTCATGCGATGAGAGAAGAGACAAGGTAAACATTTGGTTTGTGATGTCCTCTTGGTGTTCATTAGTAGATGATAGACACAAGTCATGCAAAACAGGACAAAGAAGAACAACATAAGAGCTGCATAAGGGGCAACATAAGGGAGCCACTTTCGCAACACCTTTTGAAGTCAAAATAAAAAATACAACAACACAAAAGACAAAGACAGTTATTCAATCTTAAGCCCTTTTCTGCACCCTCTGTTCAAGTCCTTTCTAAAAACATTACCACTTGAAGGTGTTCCTAATACTTGCGTCTAATGTGCGCATGTCAGCATGCCTGTCTACCTGTTTCAACATTGCGATGGGGGTACCTGGCTGATTACGCATGAATTAGTTTACACAAAATGCTATTCAAATCGCCATGGCAACCCCGTGCGGCTGCCTCTCCAGCAGCTCCTAACCCTGTTGGAGTCTCTTTCCGTGCTACTATTGTGTTTTTGTATTTGTCCAATCGTGTGAGGTGTATTTTCGTTCCTGAAATCTATGTGGAGGAGATGGGCATCTTCATTTCTGCTCATCTCCATAATTTGTTTACTTTTTTTGCGACTTCTGTGAACCGGGAAACCACTCGCACACAGGATTCTATTGTTTACAGTCGAGACCAGCTGCTTGCATGGCGAGCTAATAGCGGGCTAGCAGCCACCAAACCAGATATCCCTGACGAGCTGAAGAGGAGAAAACGGGCATATCGGGCCAGCAAGGACCGCCGCAGCAGGAGAAGATACCAACATGTCCTCCCATCCGTCAGTACAGGGAATGTAAGATCGCTCCCGAACAAGATGGACAAGCTAGCGGCGCTAACACAACATAAGACGGAGTACCGTGAAGCCAGTTTGCTGCTCCTCACGGAAACATGGCTGTCGGCGATCACTCAGGACACACATGCTGAGTTAGAGGGCTTCCAACTCGTACGTATTGACAGGAATGCAGGAAGCGGCAAAAAGAAAGCAGTGTGAATTGCTGTGTTTGCGAATGACAAATGGTGCAATTCTGTGCACATCACGATCAAAGAGAAACTTTACACTCTGGACATTGAGCTGCCTGTCATTTGTGTACGGCAACATTATCTTTTACTGGAATTTTCACACATCATAGCTGTGACGTCGTACATTCCCCCAACTGCAAATGGCGACGTAGCCTCTGATGCCCTAATGACTACAAACCCAGTCCCCCTACTCGCTGCTCATCATCTCTGGGGACTTCAACCATGTCTCGCTGTAGTCCTCCTTACAAACCGTTACATAGTATGTAACCTGTGCCACCAGAGACAATAACATCTTGGACTTGTTTTATGGCAACGCTAAGGATGCATATAACCCAATCATGGAAGAGCAGACCACAATATGGTGAATCTCCAGCATGTGTACAAACCCTTGGTGCACATGCAACCAGCTGTGCCCCGTATAATCAGAAGATGGTCCACAGAGGCTGAAGAGGCTCTGCGGGACTGCTTTGAGTCAACCATGTGGGAGCTCTTCAACGAGGATCATCGGGAGGACATTGATTCACTCACCGACACCATCACGGATTACATAAACTTTTGTGAAAGAAACACCGTACCCACCAGGAATGTGCAGTGTTTCTCCAACAACAAACCGTAGATTACTCCCGACATAAAGGCCCTCCTGAAAAAGAAACAAAGGGGCTTTCATGTCGGAGAACAGAGAGGAGCTAAAGGCAGTGCAGATCCAACTGAGGAGAAAGATCAGAGGAGAAAACGGCCGACAGCATGAAAATGGAGAAGCAGCTGCAAGCAAGCAATGTCTGATGTCTGGAGGGGCCTGAAAAACATTTCTGGCCAAAAAAGCCTGGTGACATTGAATGAGAAAGACAAGGACTGGGCAGATGAACTAAACCACTTTTTCAACCGGTTTGACCAGGGTGCCTGCCCCGCCCCCATCAACACCACCTGTAGCTGCACCGACTCTCATGGTGGACTTCCTCTCCATTCACCATCTCACGCCGAGTTTCGAGCAACAAATAACTAACTGCCCTCTAAACCGACGCCACACCCTCAACCGCCACTCTGCCTCGTGGTTCCTGCCTGTCTGTCACAACCACACAGGTGAGGAGAATGAAAGCAAGTCAGGCAGCAGATCCGGACAACACCAGTTCCCGACTCCTCAGGACCTGCTCCGACAAGCTGTCTGACATTGTCCGTGTTCAACTTGAGCCTGAAGCTGGGCAGAGGTCCACAGCTGTGGAAAACATCATGCCTGGCCCTAGTACCCAAGATCGCCCGCCCGAAGGAGCTCACCCACTACAGACCGGTGGGGCTGACGTCTCACCTGATGAAGACGCTGAACACGCAGTATATTTTTATTCAAATGCAAAACACCAATAAAAATGACTTAAAATGTCCAAAATCTGCAAAAAATTGAGCTGCGAATTGGGCATTTTGAGAAAGTCCGGCCCCCAGTTCGTGACGTCACGCCAAGACGTCTTACATACATGTTTGCAATCGATTAAAGAAGTCCTTCTGTGTCATTTTGAGTCATCTGGACTGCAATGTAGCGTCCTACAAAAGGGGCAAAAAAATGGCGACCAGCTCCTGTGAGGAATGAATCAGCCCGTTTCCACAGGCTGATAAATTCCTTCCATGGATCTTGGACTCCCTCTTCTGGCGGCTTTTGGGTGCAACACCGTTCTCAGACCAAACATGTACAGCAAAATACATTGACGTGATGGAAGGACGCTACAATGAGTCTTTTTTATGGTCAGGGGGCGGTCCTTTCATGACGTCACGTACGGACTCGTCAGCAGCTCAAAAACAAGACTTCCTGAATATTCAGAGCGAGTCTTAAAACGTAAAATATAGCTATATGCGGGGGAACGCTCAGTAGAAGTCATTTGAAGCCATTTTACAAATTATGGACACAACTTGTCCGAAGACGTCGGTTGTCCTTTAAAGCTATCCATATCCTTGCCCCCCGCCATACCTACATGACCTTCTTCAAATTTCTATTCCTCTCGTTCCCACAGATCCTCTTCCTCCCTCCACCTCTGTGTGTCCCCCCTGCCCGTCTCAGCACGATGGGGGACTGAGGTTTCAGCTGCTCTGCCCCCAAACTCTGGAACTCACTTCCTCCCAACATTCGTAAAATCGATTCTCTTCCCACCTTCAAATCCCATCTCAAAACTCACCTATTTAAAATTGCATTTTCTGAGTAGCTTTATCTCTTGTTTCCATTTATAATTGTATTTTATTTATTATTGTCTCTTTGCTTGTCTGAGACTGTAAAATGTCCTTGAAAGCTTTGAAAAGCGCTTGAAATAAAATGTACTATTATTGTTATAGGGATTCATAGTGTCATTCGTCACTGTGAGGCAGCCATTGTAACGATAAAGCTGCCGAAGCTTACAAGGAATCATTCCTCAAGATGGTGGAAGAAAAAGGCTTCGTTCCTCATCAAGTGTTTAATGCTGATGAAACCAGCCACTTCATTCCATCAAGCCATCAACCACCATCACAAAGATAAATAAAACAACTTTATTATACAGTACAGTTTATTTCTTTAATTACAATACCATAGGACATTTATTATACATAAAATATGGTATATTTTGTGTAGTTCTAAAGCTTATTTAGTAGAAAATTATGTTTTATGGGGACCCGAAAACGGATTATTCTCATTTTAATGGTTTCCTATGGGAAATTAATGTTTGGAATGCACACTTTCCACCTTACACACACTTTCTGGGAACCAATTAAGTTCGTAAGGTAAGGTATCACAGTACTTTGTTTCATCTTTTGATCCCCGCCTTTCAATGTTGCTGCTGTCGATTTCAAATTTCCCAATTTAGGGACTATTAAATGCTCTTTTATTCTGAAATGTCCGACATTCAACAATTAATCTGACTTTTCTGTGCACAGGTTCAACTTTGTGGCTTCCATTCTCGCAGAAATTTCTAAATCTCCGAGATATGGCGAGGCCATGGGAAGGCGATAGGAGGGGTGTTACAGTTAACTAGCGTTTTTACCTCAACATGTCTACACTCGTGAAGGTAAAACAACAAACTCAAACGACCATTTGTTCAATGTTTTCAACTAATATCCAGATCCATTTTAGGTAATTTTCCCAAAATTTTCCAGAAGAATTTTCAGAAAATTTTGAAAATCCGTAATTTAGTGAAAATAGTGAGCAACCATGGAGGAGGGACACGCCGCTCTCGTCCACAGGGGTGAACACCAATCCACAGGCATCGACCCATGAGGGCAATAAACGCAAACATACCTGCTCAGCACCTCTCTCAGCGGGTAAATGCAAAATGGATGAATGTCTATCATCCCACCTAAACAAGAACAATCTATATGCTGAGATGAGCCTGACTATCATCAATCTTGCACATTAGTTCAGACTTTTTGGTTAGAGAAGTGACACCATGTGCCGAGACGCAGCATTTGTATCAGAGGATTATACAACCAAGGCCCCTGCTTATGAGCAGCACCTTGGGTATAAAAGACCTGTTGGGCCAGTGCCTGGTCGAGCCCAATGGGTACAGGATCACCAGGCACTGGCCAATGATCTCAGCCACCAGAGGCGTTGCGTCACTGCGAGGGAAATCAATGTCCACATATTTATTTCATGATTGGGGTCCTTCATCGAGTTTTTTTTGCCATGGATGAACTAGCCAGGGGCACAAGTTCCCAGACAAGGATCCGAGGATGAATGGGAAATAGACCTTTCTTGTTAAGGTGGCGAGTCATTATTGAGGGTATGATTACATTACAGGTAACATCTGACTTTCGACCGGCGCGACTTACGGCCACCCGTACTTACGACCACGACTGCCAGACCCTATTTTTTTACATTTTAATTCTATGCCTGGCACCGCAACGTGCTGGCAGCCCGGCAACGCGTACGTCAATTTTGGCCAGCATCTCACTCTCGCACAGCAATCAACCACGTGATGGCACCTGAGGAGGGAGCGTCAACCGACGCCGGCCGCGGCCGGGCCAGGACTAGAGCCGAGGTGGGTCAGGTGTCAGCGCTCAGGATCGCCGTGACAAGAACGCCACGTCGGGCCCACAGCCGGCGCCGCCGCCTCTTTGGAAAAGTTCATTCTGCTTCGGGGCAAGGTGGCGGGTCGGCGCCACAGATGGCCACGGGGTCGAGCCGTACATTAACGCGGAGAGCAGGGTACGGCTGGGAGAGGGCAACCGGTAGAACACCGGCGACCCAGACCCAGGCCCGCCAGCCCCTGTGGTGTCTGAATCAGGTCATTTGCAAGTCATTTAGCACCAAGTCTCGTTTCAACGTTTTGAATTGATTTCGATTTACAAGCATTTTGACTTTGACAGAACCCGGTCGTAAGTCGGATGTTACCTGTATATACAAAACCTTTAATTGAATCTTAAAAACATACCTGATGTCTCCAAATGCTTATTGGGTTTTCAATCTGGAAGATGAATCGTTTCTCCCTGTATTTGGAAGAAAATGAACATACAGTAAAGTCTCGTTATATCGATATCGGATATATCGATAGTCCCGGTTATATCGATACTATTTCTATGCACGCACGGAGAAAATTACATGCAAACAGGGTCGGATATATCGATAGTCCCGGTTATACCGATATTTTTTCGGACTCCCTTGAATATCGATATAACGAGACTTTACTGTATTACTTATAGTTTACAAAATTGGGTGAGTCAGTAAATTTTGCTGGTCAATCTTTTGCCATTTTCCAGCACTCAGGCCACAAATCCATCATTGTAAGTATGTCGTTATTTCCAGCCAAACCTTAACTGTCGTGTTAGTCTGCCACAGTCATCGTTATTTCACGACTGTTTCTCGTTCTGCTACATGATTTTTGTAGATGCATTTGGTATTCATTAATGTCATGTTGCGTTTGAGTACATATTTATTAGTTACCGTATTTTTACGACCAAAGAGCGCACCGTGTGAAAAGGCGCAGTGTCATTTATGTGTGCCATTTCTGTATTTAACACACACATTGGGCGCACCGGATGAAAGGACGCAAGTTTTATATGCCGGTACATATCCTCTACTGCCATACGGGCGCCCGCCTTACCACAACATACAGGCGTATTTAAAAAAACAGATCGGGAGCAAAACTGAGTTTGGCAGTGCTTTATTTATTAATGACAAAGTAAGAACATTTTGTGATCATCACTCAATAGGCGTCGGCATGATAAAAACAAGCACATTACCGGTAACAGAATCGAACAGTTGCGCTAAATCCAACATGGCAGGTTCGCTTTCCTCACTGTCAGTTACTTTCTGTGCCGTGCGGCTCCTCGGAAATAATGCCGGCTTTTCCGAAAGCTCGAACCACCGTGCCAGCAGACACGTTAGCCCAAGCATCCACAATCCATTTGCAAACTGTGGCGCAACTCGCCCGGCGCTGATTACCACTCTTCGTGAAGCTGTGGTCTCCTTCTGTCATCCATCGCTCCCACGCCGCTCGCAGCCTCACTTTGAACGGCCGGTTCACACCGATGTCCAGCGGTTGGAGTTCCTTGGTCAATCCACCCGGAATCGCAGCAAGCGTAGCGTTCATCCGCTTCACATTGTCTGTGAGATGCGCTCGCATAGAGTCACAAATCAGAAGTGACGGTGATGTGTGGAAAAAACCTCCCGGTCTCCTTACATACACCTGCCTCAGCCACTCCATCATATCCTCGTCCATCCAGCCCTTTTCGTTTGCCTTAATAATGACGCCTGCTGGAAATGTTTCTTTAGGCAAAGTCTTTCTTTTAAAAATCACCATCGGCTGCAGTTTCTCTCCGTTCGGATGGTGACAGTCGAAATGCTCCTTCCGCTCGCTCTTTGCTCGACGATCCATTGCTTCCTCCACTTGCGAACCATCGACTCGTTAACTTTATATTCTCTCGCAGCGGCTCGATTCCCATGCACCTCGGCGTAGCTGATAGCCTTCAGTTTAAACTGAGCTTCATAACCATGTCTCTTTGCCATTTTCAGGGTTGTTCAAACAGCAATGTTCTGCTTAAAGCACACACGTACCTGTTCTTTTATACACAACCCACGCCCACGCACTCCCCTCATGTTCTCTACCACGTCCTCATGGTGGTCTCTAATACGTCCGCACATTCGGCGCACTGCACTACAGGGCGCACTGCACTACAGGGCGCACTGCACATTTTGAAAAAAAATCTGAGACGTTTATATGCGCCTTATGGTCGTGAAAATACGGTAATATCCTGTTTCAACGTTTGTACTTTTGTGAATTGATTTCTTACGACACACTTCTTTAGCAGTTGAGGAAAAAGGTGAGACACTCTACTACATCAAGGCCTCTGGAAGAAGTTGAATTAAGGAGTGGAATAGTAAACTTGGTATGAAAAACAGCAAATAAGTATATCTCAACTAAAAAAATTGTAACCCACCGTAACCCCAGCCATCAACGTCGGAGGTAGTCAAGGGTTGCACTCCTCTGACCGGCACATTTCCACCAGTTGTCTGAAAAACGAGAGTATGTTAGTGACGGATTGAGAATGTTAATCTGCAATGACCAGCGAGTGGCGATTCCAGTGATGGATGCCAGTTTCCAGTCATTCATCAGTAAAACAGGCACCCATCAGTGACAGCTTGACTAGATCTGTCCAATAATCAAAGTTAAATGATTTTAGCTCAAGGGCTAATATTTCACTACTGGATCGTATTGTAAGTAGATGGGAATATTGAAGTTGCCGATCTCATTTTAAAACGCTATCTTTCTGTCAATTGTGTGGATTTTGCAAGATTGCGTCACATCAAGAGCTCAGGCCAACCAATCACATACCACTTTCCAAGTTTACAAGCAGCGGTCGATGGTGGGGGTTAACAAAAATTTGGGGTGTGTGTATACTACAGATAAAAAAATATTCTTAGAATAATTAAAACCTCGGTGGTTGACTGGTTAGTGCATCGACCTGACAGTGCATGGGTCGCCGGTTCAATCACTCTCCGGACTTCCTGTGTCATGTTCTCCCCGTGCCTGCGTGGATTTGCTCCGGGAAGTCCGGTTTCCTCCCACATTTGAAAAAACATGCATGGCACACTTATTGAACACTCTAAATTGTCCCCAGTTGTGAGTGTGAGTGCGGATTGTTGTTCATCTCGGTGTGCCTTGCGATTGGCTGGTAACCGGTTCAGGGTGTCCCCTGTCAAATGCCCAAAGACAGCTGTAATGGGCTCCACCACCCGCCCCGACCCATGTGAGGATAAAGCGAATTAAAAAATAGATGGATTAAAACATTTTCCCTTCAAATCAGCAAATGTAGTGGTGATGTGAGTATAATAGATTAAACATTTGTGCACACTTTCAATTTTAGGTCCAAAATACCATGATCTGGAGATCTGAACCTAACTATTTTTTTAATGTGGAATTGTCCTCCTGACATAGAGGGGGTGGGGGGACAACGATAATATACACCGCAAAAAAATAAAAGACCTGCAGTATGAACATAGATAACTCAATAAATTATCCATTTAAGAGTTGATGGTAATTTTGTACTTTCTTGGCATTGGTTTCCTCCATCACATCATCATGCCTACTAACGACCCGTTCTGAGGTATATAGTTTTCCTGTGATTGCTGTGATTTCCTGTGATTCCTGTGACGTTTGAGAGCATCTAAAATACCCAAAACACACAGGCTGATATTTTAGTCAAATGCAAAACAATAGTGTCCCAAAATTGCAACAAATGAGCTCGAAACTGGGGAGATTCAGAAAGTCCCACCCTCTTGTTCGTGACGTCACTTTGGGTCACAAACTGCCTTGCTCCAAAATCAAAACAATGGCTACAGAGAGTTCAGATTCAGATATGCTTTTTTGTTACTCATCCAGTGATGAATATGATTCAAATAGTTCTGAAGAGGAAAGCATAAATGTTTGCAATTGATTACAGAAACATTGTTTCTGTGAGGACATGTGTATACCAACAAAGTCCTTGCGCTCATTCAACAACAACAAGCCATGGTTCACTCCCAAACTCAGGCAGCTTAGGAAAGAGAAAGAGTCCGCATTTAGAAGCGGCGATCGAGCAGTTTCCAAACTCGCCCGAAACAGATTGACAAAGGAAATTAACATCGCAAAGAAAAGTTATGCGGAGAGGCTTAACAAACAGTTCTCCGCTAACGACTCTGCATCGGTGTGGAATGTCCTGAAAGCAGTGTACAACAATGGTATGGCTGATGAGTTAAATACATTCTTTTGCCGATTTGAAAAAGACACCCCCATTTCCCTGGTCTGCCCACCACTACCAGAAACTACCGTATCTCCGCCCTCTGCCCTACAGATCCATGAACTGGACATTAGACGGCTCTTCAAGCAGCAGAAGATCAAGAAAGCTGCGGGACCTGACAGAGTGTGTCCCTCCTGCCTGAAAGTCTGCGCTGACCAGCTGGCTCCGGTCTTCACACGAATCTTCAACAGATCCCTGGAGCAGTGTGAAGTCCCATTCTGCTTCAAACAGTCTACTATCGTCCCAGTTCCAAAGAAACCAGCACCCTCGGGATTGAACGACTATAGACCTGTTGCTCTGCCGTCTGTGGTCATGAAGTCCTTTGAATGCCTCGTGCTGAACCATCTAAAGATCATCACCGGACCTCTGCTAGATCCTCTTCAGTTTGCCTACCGGGCAATCAGGTCTGAGGAGGATGCAGTCAACATCGGACTGCACCACATCCTCGACCCTCAGATTCCTGACAGGACGGACACAACAGGTCAGACTGAGAAATATATCATCCTCAACACGAACCACGAGCACAGGAGCCCCGCAAGGATGCGTCCTCTCTCCATTGCTCTACTCTCTCGACACGAACGACTGCACCTCAACACACCCAGCTGTCAAATTCGTAAAGTTCGCATACGACACCACGGTCATCGGTCTCATCAAAGACGACAACGAGTCTGCCTACCGACAAGTGGAGCACCTGGAGCTGAACACGCTCAAGACAGTAGAGATGATCGTGGACTTCAGGAAACATCCATCACCACAGCTACACCTCACACTATCCAGCTGCCTCGTGTCAACCGTTGAGACCTTCAAGTTCCTGGGAATCACAGTCTCCCAGGACATGAAGTGGGAGGTCAACACCAACTCTGTCTTGAGAAAGGCCCAACAGAGAATGTACTTCCCGAGGCTGCTAAAGAAGCATGGCCTGCCACAGGAGGTGATGCAACATTTTTACACAACTGTCATCGAATCCATCCTGTGTTCTTCCATCACCGTTTGGTTCGGGGCCGCCACAAAAATGGACAAAATCCAACTTCAACGGACAATTAGGACGGCGGAAAAAATCATTGGCACCGCCCTACCCACTCTCGAGGACTTGCACACTGCAAGAATCCAAACTACGGCTCGGAAAATCCTATTGGACCCTCCGCACCCTGCCTACCACCTTTTCCAGCTACTCCCCTCAGGCAGGCGCTACCGATCCATGCGCACCAAATCCAGCAGACATTTAAACAGCTTCTTCCCCCAAGCCATTAACTCTTTGAACTCTTTCAACAGTAGCCCAAATGAAACTGTATAGTGCCACTTAGCAATTTTTTTGATGATGATACTAGTGCAGTGTGTTCTACCGGAAAAAAATTCATTGTGTGTTCTACACTCTTGGCAATAAAGATGATTCTGATTAAAGAACTCCTTCCGTATCAATTTGAACCAGTGAGGATGTGGACTCCGATGTAGCGCCCAGAAAATGCACAAGATGGCGCCCAAGCTGCGTTTCGTCCTATATATGAAGCCGCTTATCAGAGCCGTAAAGCCGCCCGTGATTGGTTAAATTCCGTGGTAGAAGACAGAGACGTGGGTTTTACGCACACACACAAAGGAGACCGCCACAATTCGAACAAGCACACAAACATCAGAGATGTTGAGACGAGAGTGAAAGCTCCGACAGCGCTACAGAGTAAAAAAATGACACGGTGGAAAGTTGATGTTTGTCCTATCGGTTTGCTCCACTAATATGGCGATTGCTCTCTTTCACCAGGTGAGCTCACAGTTAGCATCCAGTGTGACTAAATGAGTAAACATGCACCAAAGTCCCGCTATCCAATCACTAACTCAGGTTAGCTTCCTCGTTCGCCTCCGCTGGTGCTTGACTGCTCTGCTCTGTTGGAAATGGGCTGATTTGTCCGCTGGGAATTTGTGTAAACTTACACCTTCTTCATGCATGTTACCGCAATTGAAAAATGTCCAAGCCCGGATAAATACAGAGGGTTGTGTCAGGAAGGACATCCGACGTAAAAGCTTGGCCAAAACAAACATGCGAATCAAACCTCTGAAGATGGAGGACATTGATTCGCTGTGGCGACCCCCTGCTGGGAAAAGCCGAAAGGAAAAGAAGAAGTTATTTATGTAGTTTTCCTTCTAATTTCACGATGAACACGGTGTTTTCAGATGAAAAAAAATTACCCAAAATGCATTGTGTGTCGCTTTCTCGGTCAGGGGTGTACCAAATGTGACGTCACGGTCAGGGATGTACCAAATGTGACATCACGGTCAAGGGTGTACCAAATGTGACGTCACTTCCGGCATCGTCATCAACTCAAAAACAAGACTTCATGAATATTCAGTGCGAGTCTTAAAACGTAAAATATAGCTATATGCAGTGGAATCTTTGTAAAATGCGCAGTAGAAGTGATTTGAAGTGATTTTACAAATTATGGACGCAAATTGTCCAGAGGTGTCAGTTGTCCTCTAAGATTTTAGATTGTTTTTTTAAATCAGTTCTAAATTACAAACACTTTTTTGATCTTTAACTTATTTTCAAAAGGTTGGTCTTGATGGAAAGACTGCTATAATGAGAAACTGACAGTGTACAATTGTCTTTTTTTTATTAACTCATCAAGTGATGTTTGAACATTTGGACTCAAAATACATAGGGAAAAATGTTTGCTGCTCAAATTGTGTGATTAAGAGTGAAACCATGACAGTGAACCGGTGGAGTTGACACACATGGCGAATATAACATTGTCTTGAATTTCAAAACAGCTCCACCTTACTCAGGTTCTTCATGAGAATGAGTGGCATGAAAGTGAAAACAAATGAATGAAATTAAGTATTTTTTTTATTTACATTGTATTTTAAGTGTCTTTCAAAACTCTAAAGGACACTTAACATATTAAATGTCTTTGTATATGCTTATAAGATGATTCTAATGCTTTCCCACCAAATAAAATACATAAATATATCAGAAGGCCGGTTAATGAGTTTGTGACACTGATTAAAATCATAACACTAAATTGAGTGCTTCCTCTAACAGCTGGTGGTCGTCTCTTGACAAACACTTTGTTTTCTTGAAGAGAATGTATCTATTCATTACCTATGACAACACATATTCAATAACATCTCTTCTGTGGTTGAGAGGAAAGAAATGTCATATGTGCTGTACCATACAGCACAGATGAAATGTCCGATCGTGCAACATACATTGTATGATCGTGCAACATCCAGAACATACAGTGTATGTTGCACACATTTGACAATAAAGTCGACTTGAACTTGAATTTAAAGACGGCTACCCCTTTGTTCTCTTTATAATAAGGGTACGATCAATGCCGATAATTTAACGCTACTTTTGTATGACCGAGAACAAATGAGAGTCTATCCTCTTGCTAAATGTGCGAGTGTGTGGTGTTGTTTATTCACAGATAAGAGGGATTATGGGTCAACTGGTAAATTCACCGACTTGATCACAAATAAAATCAACCAACTGTTCGCCGCCAAATGTATTTACGTCAGAATGGTGGGGGCACTATCAAACGTGGATCGAGTAATTTTCAAGTATCTGATACCGTGCCCCGCGTGTTCAGGTTCTGAGTGATGCCTAGGAGGAAAGCTAGCATGCTAGCAAGCTACGCTCCTTAGCCAGCTTTGACACTAACCAACTGACGATTTTCATATACAGTATTTGTAGGGCGGTCCTTACCGTTCAAGAGCCCTTGTCCTCGAGTTCTTCGTTGCCTCACTTCTCGCAGCAGTTGTCTCTGGTTTTATTTCGTGTGGAGTTACCTGCTAAACCAAAGACGCACTTGTTCCTTGATAATAGCTTTGCTGTTGTCAACAATGGCTCGAGAAGAGCTGGGGGTACGTCGGAAGAGGTTGGGGGTCGTCGTTAAGTCAACTGGAAGTCGTTCTCTGGTAGACAAAATCGGCTACTTGCCACCCCGTAGCTGTAGATTCTCAGCTAGAAAACGATCACCATCCACCATTTTTCTTTCCTTTGCGGGTTTTTTTTCACACAATGTTCCGCAAATGTGTGCGTGTTCTCAGTACAACCAATAGCAATGGGCAGTGGAGACGCACTGATCCCTCCCCTCTTCTCTCTATGGCGCGAACCGCCTCAGACTTCTTCCGGTCCTCTACTGGTGTTCCTTGCTGCTGCAGTCGATCCTCCCTCCGTGGTGTCCTGCCTCAGCGTTGTGGAATCAACAACCCTTTTCTCCCCGGGTGAAGTCCTCATCTGGGTTTACGTGTGCCCAAAGTGCGTTTCCATACTTCAATGTTGTTGTGTTAGTGACAGTATCACCGTTGGTACGTCTGCTCCTGTTCCTCACCCCGGAACCTCCCTAGTCCTCACAGGGTTAATCTGTCGTCAACCACCATTTTGTGAACTGGATCCGCTACAAAATGGCGCAGCCTGACTCGAGAACGGGAAGTCGCCGAAGGGGAACAACCTCTCGTGGTGAAAATGATTGATGATCTCCTACATGACCAGGACTACCTTATTATATTTGTTTTTATTTTGCAAATAATTGGGTAAAGGATGATGAAATAACAAAAGGTATATGGAAGTGTCCTTAAATGGTGTCAAATAAAGGATTAGAAACAAAACCCGGAGGGGTGCGGGGGAGGGCACAACATCTTCATGGATACTGGTTTACAATCCTATAGCGTCTCAATACAATGAAAAGACTTGTCGTGTACACCACGTGCCAGACAGCAGGCACTTGTTAGTGAACATTTTTTGAAGTATTTTAGATTTAAAACTAGATGGTTGCGATTCAAGCTTTGATTCTGGGTAAAAAAGAAAAAGGCTATTGGTTGCAAAAGAGGCGGTAGTTTATTTCTTGTTTACTGACATCGTGCCTTAAGGTATCGTAACACCCACTACCAGCTCATGACATGCAGCACTCTTCTGTGCCCCTTTCACTCTGAGATCTGCACCTGTGTGACTTGGGTTTCTATTTTGTATGCAATACAAAATCTAAACAGCAAAGCATAAATAAAATTGATTAAGATGACTACAATCAGTATGTAAATAATTAGTGATGATGTACAGTATCGAATATATAAAATTGAGAACCAAAACATTTGGTTACTCTCAAAATGACACCGTTACACATTGTTTACCCAAAGCATCACACTTATGTCAAGGGAATCATTTTTATTGTTGGTAGATTGTCAAACAACCGGTGCATTGGAAATCGTCACACATCAAAACTGTAATGTACAGATGGGCCCACATGTTTCTGGGTTGTTTCAACATTGTCGCAGATATACAGCGGAACAGACTCAGGTGCCCATGATGGCCATGTCCACAGTGAGTGACTTTTCCATCAAAGCTGTGGAACAACGTGGCAGTCAACTTAAAGGGCGGATGGTCCCATCAAAGATAATGGAAAGAATGGATATTCCCTTTGAATTCCCATAGCCGCACAGTTCAACAGGAACATAGAATACATATTGATTCATATAGCGCTTTAACAACAGCTGAAGCTGCAACAAAGCGCTTAACATTGACAGGTATCATGTACAGCAAATAAAGCAGTCACAAAGTTAGTAGAAAGCACCAGGGAGTGAAACCAAGATCGAGTAGAAATCATGCTGAGTCGAATGCCAAAGAGTACAAGTGAGTTTTGAGACTGGTTTTAAAGATGGGCAGCGAGGGTACTTGCTGAATGTTTAGTGGTAGGTCATTCCAGAGTCCATTGCTCATTAGTTATTTGTTAATGCAAGTTTTTATCATTTGGTATATATGTATCCCTAACATGTTATTTGTGGTGGAATCTTGTCAAGCCCTTATAGAATCCAATTGTAATATGGGGAAAATAGGAGGATTGTGGTGTGAAGTCCCAGACCCACTTGACAAGTACCAGGAACATTAGCCCAAAAACCTTTGTTTCAAGTTTTTTTTGTGATTTTATTTGCAATAATTTAGCGCAGTACAATGTTGTGTAGCTAATGGACAATGAACTAATGAAATAACCCTCTCCCAAGTCAGTCTATTAAATTCAGGTTTCGCTGCAAAATGAATTACATTTACCACTTACAGTTGTTTCTTATCCCTGTCTCTCACAGGTTGCAGTTTTTCATGAAAAGCAGTAGGACAAGGGTGTAGGGTCAATGTGGACCTGCAAAATTCTGTTGTTTTCCATTTCAATATGGTATACATGACCATTTTGTGTTTGGGAGCCTTTTACTGAGCATCATCTTTATAAAGTTCAGAGTTGCTTGTTCTGTAGGCACAAGGGGACACAAGCCAGTGTCTTATTGTGCTGGTCCCAAGCCCGGATAAATACAAAGGGTTATTTATGTAAGGAAGGGCAGCTGACGTAAAAGCTTGGCCAAAACAAACATGCGAATCAAACCTCTGAAGATGGAGGACACTGATTCGCTGTGGCGACCCCTGAAGGGAAAAACCGAAAGGAAAAGATGTGGTATACCCGAGGGATTGGTGCTACTCCATGATGAGTATTTCACTCATCTGAAAAACTTAAAGAACTGATATAAACAATAGTTGTCCTTTATTTTGCCGTTCATTATTATCAAATTTGGCTTACTAATCATGTAATTACTGGGAAATTTAATCAAAGAAAAGGTGTAGTCATTTACAAGACAACACATAATCATTCGGTGACATTTTCAATGCCAGTGAAGTCCTTTCAGACTGACAACCTGAGGAAACAGTATCTGCTGAATCCATACAGCCATCCATTTTCCAGACTGCTTAATCCACATTAGGGTTGTGGGGGGTGCTGGAGCCTATCCCAGCCATCTACAGGCATTAGGCGGGAGACACGCTGAATTGGTTGCCAGCCAATCACAGGACATGGAAAGACAAACACCCAGTCACTGTCACACTTCGGGATGATTCAGATTATTCAATCAGCCTGCCATACATGTTTTTTGGAATGTGGGAGGGACCCAGAGAAAGCCCACATGGGCCTGAGGAGAACATGGAAACTCCACACAGAGAGGCCGGACCGGGTCTTGAACTCACGACCTCTGCACTGGGAAGCCGGTGTGTTAACCCCACGACGACCGGGCCGCCCTCTACAGAATACAACCCAGTAAAAATGAGTATGTCAGCACAGTCTGGTACTGGTGTCGGGAAACCTCAGTCAGCTTGAATACCAGACTCTAATGCAAAGTCTTATAGTAGCCAGTGTTTGAGTGGACGACTGAACGGTACAACTATTTGATTCTGTGCCTTAGATGCCCAACAACTTGAAACCCAGTGTCTCACATTTTGTTTATATCAGTACAAATCTTGTGATGTCATAACAAAGTGTTTTTTTCAAAATAATATGGGTATTTTGGTTAGTGTTTGGAAGGAAATGGCTCAATTTAATCAGGAATAGCGGAATAGCAGTCACCCACGCAGCAATGGCCTCTGTCCTACTTAAATTGTAGTGCTCCCTGAACATCCGTTCCCCGGGATCAACAGTCAAATGCATTCTCCCTTCTTCCATGGACATTGTCTCAGTACTCTGCAACCATACTGCGCCCAATGGGAATGTAGGACTGTCACCACTCATGTGTAAAACACTTCACCGGATCCAAAACATTGTGCTGACAGTTGGTCAGAGGTTTCTCTCATTGTGCAACACTTGACATTTACACTCCCGAGGCAGCCAACTCTGGCATCAATGAGGGTGCCCCCAGCGGACGGTCAGCAGATAGTGAACTTGGCTGTGGCGACCTGACCCAAAGGTTAAACAATGCCTTCTGTAGCCACAAAATAATCGCAAATATGGCTGACATCCACAAGCCAAGAATCAGTGTTAAGTATGTGTGGGCGCAACATCCTCATGACCCTGGTCGTCGGATATTACACACTACCTATTTCTCCAAAACATACTGATTGGAAATGCATGATGTAACATAACAGGCTGCACATCTTCAAAGAAGTTCAATTTTTGACTCATCAGTCATTGTTTTTTCATATTTTTTGAGGATGACCAATATGTATTTTGGTCAATATGAGATGACACGGTGCATTTTTGGACAACATTGGTTTTTGCATGGGAACTTTCCCATGGACGCCATTTTAGGTGAACACTGCCCATTCCGGAGGCCAGTAAGGACTGGATTTCTTTGGATGTTGTTCTAGGTTCTCTTGCAACCTCCTGGATGAATTGTGGTCATACTTTTGGTGTCATTTCAGCATGTCAACCTCTCATGGGAATGCTTGCCACTGTTTCCAATGTTATCCATTTGTAAATCATGGCGCTGACAGTGAGTTGGGTAGCTGCAGTGTCTTGGAAAGTTTTCCAGACTGGTAGACTTTTTTTACCAATTTATTTTCTTGATTTTTTCTTGAGATCTTGCAGCCAGCCTACTTCACTTTGTTCAACAGATGTGGTGGTAGGGGGTGTTGCCTGTGAAATTGAGTTCAACTTTCCCAAACCCATCACAATTTGTGATTTAACAAGGAAGGACAATTACTTTTTTAACATAGGGACAAGTAGTTTTTACCATAGAAATCAGACCATAGAAATCAGGAAGCGTGCAAAAGTTATTTCATAGCACTGTACATTCAGGTACAAGTTTGGCCACAGAAAAGAGTTAACATGCATTTTAGGAAAATTGTTTTCACACAAAGTGGCATGGATAGTTGGTCTTGCATTTTAACCATCCTACTGGTCTCACAATCATCTCTTATTAGTAGCCTTACACACGGGACAGCGGGCAGAGGAACATTTTAGGATAATGTTGCCTTTGATGGCCAGTGTGAAAGACTATTCTTTAATTTGGTGAAAGAGCAAAATGGACATTTGAAAGAGGATCGATAGAAAAGGTTCAAGGACTCATGTCACAAACTATCAAGATGAAACTTGAAGTTAAACTTGAGAGGGAGACTTGTTGCTACTTATGAGTCATGGACCTTTGAGTTCCAACCCTGGGGCCAAACACCAGAGCCTTCAGTGGAAGAGTCAGACAGGGCTCACACTCTTTTCTCACAATTATTTACCAACCACAACCAAATGGCAAAATAAACAAACAAACATCTCTTGCAGCTAGTTATCAATTATCATCCTTTTTTCCAAGAGATTTTCATGACATCCGCAAATGTCGTGATATTAACGCAAGACCTCACTTGGATGCTGAAATCTAAATTGGTTTCTTTGCAAACTAAATCCAAATGAATTCCAGCTGATTGACTAATGAGATGCTAATGGGTTGCACAGAGACCACGCTCGATGCTTGTACCCATGGCACTGCCACAGTCATGTTTAGGAGCCCAGGAGCTTAACATGACCTAAAAACAATGAAAAGTCAGATTCATGGTATTTATTATTATTTACATGCAGTCAATAATAAACTCAACAATGCGCAAAAATCCAAATAAGAACCACGGGTTAGCCCGTTTCTAACTCGAATTTTGGTCACAAGGATGACTGGATAGCTGATCATGATGGAATATTGGTTCTGCTTGTGCTCTATGTAGAAGTAATCTATGTCTTTTGAGTACAGAAAGTACTTGTATGTGCGGAGTCTGTTGCGTAAACACATGAAAATACACAAGGAGAGATGTGCCAATTCAGAAATCGCACACTTTTGGGAGGAGAATGCCGACTACTTTATTTGTGTGGGCAGTGACATTCATTCATTTTGTGGAAGTTTTGTTGATCAATGTAGATCGTCGACATTACATTGATTTGCATCATGACGTTGTCCGTCCAACTGTTCATTTCACATACAAAAGATTAGTTTGATGACTTTAAGGATAAGACGTAACCAAAAGAAAATCATGACTACATTGTCAAAGTTGCATCGAACTCACTCCCGCTGCCTTTCTAACTCATTACATGCCATTCCCGAATTTATTCGGGAATTGAAAATACGACGTGGAGCGCCATTCCCGAATTTGATCGGGTTTTGGTTTTTGTTATGGGGGGGGCGTGCCGATAAAGCATAGAGAAATAGCACCCGTAACTGACACGATGCCGTTTAATATGGTGCTACATAGTTTTGAAAATACGGTTCTTAAATCTGTTGATAAACATGCAATAGCTGCAGCCTTTTGGTAAGCTTCTCCTAATGAAAGAAAAGCCCACCGTGGTCACCAAAATAACTTGATTATGACAGAAGTAATAATTTAAAATGTCATTGATGGATGCATTGTACTGTACCTGCAAATAGGTTTGAATGTATTTGATGGTAAAAAAATGTTGACTACGTCCTTCAATATCACCATGAAAATAATTAGGAGAAATAATTTTACGGAGCTCACCTGCTGCGATTTCCTTAAACATTTTCTATTAAAACAAACAGGCAAACAAACACATGGTCATGAAGGCAGAGCAAAATATATACAAGATCCAATAATTTCTCTTCATGAATTTAATCTTTAAAAATGCAAATTAATGACATTTTGCATTGAAAATTGGATAAAGAAACTATCACAATGAAAGTAAACCGTGACAAATGTGAGCTATTATTGTCGATACCATGGAAAGTAACTATTTCTCCAGTTCTTGGGTGGAATTTTCTGGTTAACTACATTGTGAAACAGAGAAACAATGCAGAAATTAAATTTGATGTGTTTAACTTTGTATGTTGTAGGGGCAATGCACAAGTACATTGTATTACTCAGGGCTTTTGACAAAGTCATTAAAAACAAAAAAATAATCCTAATAATTATAATAATCTAAACACACAGGTCAGGAAATGGTCTATCGGTTTTATCATCGGTAATCATTTACATGTAAGAAAACCTTCGGCTCTTTAAGAGATCTATTCTTTGTAACAAAAAACAAACACATTCAGAAAAACTGACTTGGAGGACAAACATTATAGTTACCCATTATTCTCTGAGCCATGAGAAGTCTGGTGTTGAAGAAATGTCTCCAAATGTAAGAATGTCTCTGTTCACTCTGTGCATTCATAAACAACATGGGTATGTCCTTTGTCATTGAGAGTCTGGTCCACCATGTCATCGTCCTCTATATCATCGACATGACTCTTCCCATTCGTACCAGTGGCCTGGGATGATTGTTCCACAATGGGTTTATGCCAAGCGCTTGGGTGATTCTTAAGGTGAGCCTCAAGTGTGGAAGCATTCATGAATTTAGCAGGACATAAAGGACACTTATTGTGACATCTTTTATGAGAGCGTAAATGACGCTGGTAAATATATGCCAGTCGAAATCTCTTCCCGCATTCTTGACACTTATAGTTGACCCGGCCTCCTTTCTTTGGTCTCATCCTGTCCAGATCTACTTCTGATGCAGCCGGTTTACTGTCTGAATTGTGGGTCACTGGTTCTATGAACAACTGTTTCAAACCTGGGTTTTTTTCTATGTCATCTTTGTGATTCAAAGTTAGATGCCTTATTAGATCACAGCGCTGAGGGAAGTGTCTACCACAAAGTGTACATTTGTGCATTGTACCCTTATGGTATCTCATGTGCCTTGACAAACTACTTGAATGATTGAAGCCACGTTGACAGACCTTACAGGAAAATCGTTTGCTATTTTTACTTTTACCCCTTTTATATATAGATACAAGTGTTACCTTTTGCTTGGGCTTGATCAAGTCTTGATTCTGCTGGTAAGGATACCTATTTCGATGTGTAAACTGATGCTCTTTAAGTCTAATTATATTTGGGAACTGCCTCCCACATAAACCACATCTGTAAGGCGTGATAGATGGTGTAGTGTCAAAATTGTAGCTTGTATTCTGTTCGTTTATGTTATCACCATCATTGAGGTCAATAGAATTCCCATTACTGTAAAAATTTTCAACTGGTCTAGCGTTATTGTTTTTGGACTTTCTGTCAACTTCTGATGCGAATGCAGCATTCGACGCCTTACCTTTGCAATGGTGCTGTGCGTGAGTCTGAAAATCTGACAACCAAAAGAACTGTAACTTGCATTTCTGACATGGATACATTTTGTTAATCTTGTTTCCATCCTTGTTCAATGAATTTTCTGCAGTGGCAGAAATATGACTCTCTTTTTGATGCGCAAGCAAGGCATACGGTTTAACGAATCGTTTTCCACAATGGCGACAGGAATGAAATCGTTCTCGTGCGTGTTCTTGGAGGTGTGACTCTAGCGCTTGTTTACCTTTAAAGGTGTTGCAGCACAATGTACACCTGTAACTTTGCTGTGCGTTACTATATTGATGGTGGATGCGTAAACTATGCAAGCTGTTGAATGACCTACTACATATTTCACAACGGTAATCAAACTTGGAAGGCGCTTCCTTTGCATTGTTCAAGTCCACTGACTTCTGTAAATTTGGCTCAGGAATGGATTGGGGCCTTGGAATAGGAGACAAAGGTTTGACAGAGGGTGTGAAATGTGGCAAGTCGACAGGAGAAGGTGGTTTCATGAAGGAATGTGACAGCGGAAAGCCGTTTACAACTGCTAGAGTGCCATTTTCTTGCAGCACAAATTCTCGAGGGACCTCAAATCCATTGGATGATCCGTCAAAGGAAAACGATTCCAAAGGTCCATGAATAGCCATGTGGTCTACAACTTGTGTGTAATGAGAAAACCCATCACCACACTCTGTACAGATGAAGGTACATGGATCTCCACCGAATTGTGTTGAAGAAACACTGTTCAATGCCTTCTGCCTTTCCATGATGAAATGATGTGGTCCATGTGCTGAAGGCATCACTTAGGCGACACGAAGAGCAAAACTCCCAGAAATCATTTCCATGTGGGGTTATAAACCAAACTCCTCAGTCTCTCAATAAACCCAATTGAACAATGTATCCTTCACAGCTCCACATGGTCATGGTTTTAACAGCATCTAGAAGGGAAAACAAAAGATTAAAATAATGATTACAATGTGACAACCACTTCTCTTCGTATCGGCTACATCACAATTTCAGAATACAGTGAGACCTCAACTTAGGAACGCCTTATAATACGAACTTTTCATCATACGAACGTCAAATTTATGAAAATTAAGCCTTATAATAAGCATTATTTTCATAATACACACCCACCATGGCCGGTCCATCAAGCACACGACCTTCGGATCTGGCGGAGTGATCTTCGGCGGAAGCACACGACCGAACAGCGCTCCAGCCGGCGCTACTTTCCACACCCCCTCTCATTGAATGCACACGTCGATCGCCTACTTCAGGCCCGGCCAACCCGCGGCTCCCGAGCCGCATGCGGCTCTTTGGCTGATTTCATGCGGCTCTTCAGGGGCCGACTCGCAAGGGGCGTCCACATGACAAGCGTAAAAAAAGTTTGGCGATGTACCGTAATTTCGTGACCATAGCGCGCGCTGCACATTTTGGAGAAAATTTAAGACTTTTAAGGGCACCTGAGAATCGTGAAGACTTAGGTTCACCTGATAGTCGTGAAATTACGGTATCAAGCTGACCATGTGACGTTAACACGCATGTGCGTGTGATGAAAATCAATCATTTATGTCGTAAACAACGGGGGGCCAACCAATCAGAGACTCGACACAAATTGTTTACGACGTAAACAATTCATTTGCGTCAAGTTCGCTCTCAAAATAGCAGGGAAAAATGCACAGCAAAACGAAAATATGAAGACGAACACAGGACGTTTTTAACAGAGTGGGAGAGTTTATATTTTTTTGTTGAGCGTAAGGACAAGCCATTCTGCCTTATATGTCAGGCGTCATTGGCGCATTTCAAAGCGTCAAATCTTCAGCGCCACTTCAGCTCACTCCATGCGAACATCGACCAAGAATTCCCCAAAGGGACTGAACTTCGCAAGCACAAGTTGGTCACTTTAAAAACTCAGACTGAAAAGCAGATAATTTTTTTCCGAAAATTTACAAAGCAACCACGAGTGCATTATGGATCTGGCTTTTTTGGTCGACATGCAGTGTCACTTGGACAAACTGAACCTTACCCTGCAGGGTAAGTCAAAAATTTTGCCTGACTTGGTGCAAAGTGTGTTTGCGTTTGTCAACAAACTGAAGCTGTTCAGGGCGCATATTCAAAAGGGAGATTTAACACATTTTTCCACTCTGCTAAAAGCCAGCGGGCAAGTCACCACCGATACCCTGGATAAGAAAAGACCCAGATATGCAACACTGGTTGAAAACTTGCACGAAAACTTGTGACCCGAATCCGTGATCTACAACTGAAAAGCCCGCAGATTACGTTCCTTGTCGACCCATTTAATGCGGAGACGGACTGTTTGAAAGCCCCGCTAGTCACAGATGAAGCTGCGGCTGAGTTAGAGATGATCGATCTTTGTGAGGAAGATCAATTGAAACCTGCTTTAAGGGAAGGGACCATTGAGTTCTGGAAATGCGTGCCAATGGAAAAATACCCCAATGTCAAACCGGCTGTGCTTAAGATACTGTCAATGTTTGGGTCAACATACGTCTGCGAGTCTGTGTTTTCTACCCTGAAACATGTGAAATCAAAGCATCGATCGGTTCTGACTGACACTCATGTAAAAGAATTGCTTCGAGTGGCAACAACAGAATGCAAGACAGATTTAATGAGGATTGTTCAAGACAAAGAATGCCAGAAGTCCCACTAAGCAACATGCAAACTATTGTCAATTATTACATTTTTGTTTGTGGACTTGGTTTTACTGAATTTGTGTGTGGAAAGACAGTGTTCTTTGTTGCCTGTGGTTTTAGTACTCTCGGAGTCAATTTCCAATATATTTGCTGATTTTGTATTTAAAAGGTGATACTTATAATAAATCTGTCTGAGCAGAGGTCTGTGTGTGTGAGGGATGGGGCGATGGAGTGTTCATGTGTGTCCATGTTTATCAAAGTCAGCGTTATTGTCGAATATGCACATATGCATGGCATACAGCACAGATAAAATTACTGTGCAATCGGACCCAGCGTGCAAGGCACTTATAATGACTTTAACAAACATAATAAACACAAAAACGCCAATTTGACGGGAGAGGGGAGCCGCTGCGTGTTCACGCACCGCCATCTTGATGTGGCTCTTTGCAGTAACATACCGTATTTTCACGACCAAACGGCGCACCGTGTGAAAAGGCGCAGTGTCATTTATGTGTGCCATTTCTGTATTTAACTTACACATTGAGCGCACCGGCTGATAGGGTGCAAGTTTTATATACCGGTACATATCCTCTACTGCCATACGTACGTCCGCCTCACAACAACACACAGGCACACAAGTGTGCGTATTTAAAAAAACAGATCGGGTGCAAAACTGAGTTTGGTAGTGCTTTATTTATTAATTACAAAGGAATAACATTTTGTAATCATCACTCAATATGCGTCGGCATGGTAAAAAGGAGCACATTACCGCTACCGACTTTTCCGAAAGCTCGAACCACCGTGCTAGCAGACACGTTAGCCCAAGCATCCACAATCCATTGGCAAACAGTGGCGTAACATGTAGCCCTTTTCGTTTGCCTTAATAATGACGCCTTCTGGCAATGTCTCTTTAGGCAAAGTCTTTCTTTTAAGAAATCACAATCGGGAGTGTCTCTCCGTTAGCATGGTCAAGCACAACAGGAAACAAAGCGTTTTCGTGAGCTTTTCAGAATAATTCCCCGGCTGTTGCTGCGCTACCGCAGGACTACGGTAGCCCGGCGAATTATTCTGAAAAGCTCGCGAAAATGCTTTGTTTCCGGATGGAAAAATGGCACAGGTTCATAAAACGCCAGCACCAAGACGGACCTCCTTGGAAATGTTCAATTTTTATTTCTTCCACTAGCGTTACTGCTACTACAGTGCGCGTCCGCACTACAGGGCGCACCGCACATTTTGAAAAAAATCTGAGACGTTTATATGCGCCTTATGGTCGTGAAAATACGGTAGTAAAAAATGTGGCTCTTAGTCTCTGACTGGTTGGCCACCCCTGGCCTACTTGGAGCTTTTTGCAGAAAATTTTACTATTATGGGACCGGAAAATAAATACCACAGGCTCGTATTCAGCCTCAGTTCAAATGTGGTGCGTTATGATGAATAAATTGAAAAAACTACCAGCCGTACACGTCTACTCTGCTCTGCTCTGTTTATTTGTCATCCAAGACTTGTGGTGCGTTCAGGTTCGAGAATTGCGCACGACTTTTTATGACTCTAGGCTGTTTGGAAAGCATTGTCTAACTGAATGAGCAGGGACAAACACTTGCCAACGTTTCTGTGTTGATACACTTGAACGCACCCCCTGTCAAGATGCGATAGAAGTGATTGTGATTGGCTAAAGGGTAGAGTCATCTGTCATGGTAAGCCAATCAGAGCGAGTGTTTTCACACACACCGGAACAGCGTGTCAATAGTCGCGCTAAATTGTTACGTGCGAGTTGACAGCTTGGGCGGGGCCGCCGCTCGCGACACTTTCATTTCATTTCAACGAGTCACTGTCACCTCACCAGTGACATGATTACAACGAAAGTGCATCGCTATGTCTTGTGCTGGCAAATCCAACAGTTTGCTTTGCACAAGGTGATCGTTAGACGCGAGTGTGCCATTTTATTCGCCCCGCCCGCCTTCTTTTGTTGCGTTTTATTCGGCGTCCGTGGAATCATCGGACTTGCGCCTTTTGTTGTCATAAAATCTTTTCCAGCACCTACGTACGGGACTCGAAGTGAATGCAGATGACATCGAGGAGCTTGTTGCTGACCATAATGAGGTCATCAACACAGAGAATTTGATTTGCCTTCAAGACGACAAGCAGAAGCAGGCCATTCAACAGTTGATGTGTAGGCTTTTATTGAACAGTTCCATCCTGAAAAGGCTATGAGAATCATCAACATGATGAATGATAATGTGATGCCTCAGTTTCGTAAGACCTAACAAGTCAGAAAGCAACAGGTGTCAATTAAGAGCCATCAATGACCATCACAAATGTAAATAAAGTGATTTTATTATACAGTGCAGTGTATTTCTTTCATTACAATACAATTGTACATTTATTATACATAGGATAAGGTAGGTTGTGTGTAGTTTTAAGGCTTATTTAGTTGAAAAGTATATTTTATGGTAACCCGGGAACGGAGTATTCCCATTTTAATGGTTTCCTATGGGATTTTTTTTTAGATACACACTTTTCGCCTTACACACTCTGTCTGGGAACCAATTAAGTTCGTAAGTTGAGGTCTCACTGTATCAGAATCATCTTCAATGGACTCGGATGTAGAAGACACAAAGAAAATGTTTCCAGTAGTACAGGCTGCACGAGTATCATAAACAAGGATAAGACAAATATGTTTGGAACGACATTTCACAATGTATGTGGACCGTTGTGTGATGGTGCCACCCAATGAAAGCAGTGAGACAATGTGAAAAAGTATAAAGAAGAGGTAAAATGATCAGTTGTAGGATATAATACTACAGTGAAGAAAATAACACCCTGCTATTTTGGGATTTCTTACACTTAGAAATCATGGAGGGGTCTGAAATTTTCATCAAACAAACAAAAAAGAAACATCCTTAAAATCACAATGCATTATTTTTTTTCATGATTCATTTGTGTGATATAGCTGCAAATAAGTACTTGAACACCTGAGAAAATGAATGTTAATATTTGGTACAGTAGCCTTTGTTTGCTATTACACAGGTCAAACGTTTCTTGTAGTTTTTCACCAGGTTTTCACACATTGCAGGAGGGATCTTGGCCTACTCCTCCACAAAGATCTTCTCTAGATCAGTCAGGTTTCTGGGCTAACGCAGAGAAACACAGTTTCAACAGAGTTTGAGCAGCCTCCAAAGATTTTCGATTGGGTTCAGGTCTGGAGACTGGCCGGGCCATGCTAGAACCTGGATATGCTTCTTACGGAGCCACTCCTTGGTTTTCCTGGCTGTGCGCTTCGGGTCGTTGTCATGTTGGAAGACCCATGACCCATCTTCATTGCTGACTGAGGGAAGGAGCTTGTTCCCCAAAATCTTACAATACATGGTCCCAGTCATCCTCTCTTTAATGCAGTGGACTCATCCTGTTCCATGTACAGAAAAAAAACCCAAAGCATGATGCTACCACCCCCATGCTTTGCAGTAGGGATGGTGTTCTTCAGATTGTAGTCTTCATTCTTCTTCCTCCAAACACGCTTACTGGAATGATGACCAAAAAGTTCTATTTTGGTCTCATCTCACCACAAAACGTTCTCCCATGACTCCTCTGGATCATCCAAATGGTCATATGCAAACTTAAGACGGGCCTTGACATGTGCTGGTTGAAGCAGAGGAACCTTTCGTGACATACGTGATTTCAAATCATGACGTCTTATTGTATTACCTACAGTAACCTTGGAAACTGTGGTCCCAGCTCTTTTCAGGTCATTGACCAGCTCCAGTCGTGTGGTTCCGTGCTGATTCTTCACCTTTCTTAGAATCATTTAGACCTGTTGAGCGCGCGGTCAGGACAAACCATCTATGATTTGGCGGAATTTAACACAAGTAGGTATTATTGAGCTTGAATATTTCGTTGTGTAATAATATGTTTTGAATGTTGAAAGTGATTCCATTTTTCAATAAATGTTGATTTCTTTGCCCCTTCGATGGAAACTTAAAAACAGACGCAATCTTGATAAATCACAGTGCATATGTTATTTTAATCTATTTCCATTTCCTCCTCCAAGTATCTGCGAAATAGTTTGTAAATGCCATATCTTGCATATTCCTTGAGACAAATTTATTAACTGATCAGGGATATTTTTCACATTTGAAAGACAGTTAATAAATTGGGTTGTAGTGTTTTTACTGTGCTATGAGGTTTGTACATACTACATTTAAAGGACAACCGGCACCATTTTTTGTTTTTGTTTCCCACTGACATCAGAAAAACGTTTTATAGCATCTAAAATACCCAAATCAGGCAGGCTGATATTTTTAGTTAAATGAAACCAAGAGGTGATATCTTGCATGGGGCTCCACTCCGATTGAGATTGACCGCCATGTTTAGCTTCTTGGACTTTTTTTCACCAAGCTGCTTGGCAATTGCTCCGTAGCCCTTTGCAGCCTTGTGGAGGTGTACAATTTCCTCTCTGGTGTCCTTGGACAGCTCTTTGGTCTTTGCCTTGTTACAAGTTAAAGTCTGACTGATTGTATGGGGTGGACATGTGTCTTCATGCAGCTAACGACCTCAAACAGGTGCATCTGATTCAGGATGATACATGGAGTGCAGGTGGACTTCTAATGGGTGGACTAACAGGTCTTTCGGGGTCAGAATTCTAGATGATACACAGGTGTTCAAATACTTATTTGCAGCTGTATCTTCTTTCTTTTTAGGTGATCTCTGACAGTGGACATGCACCTACGATGAAAATTTCAGAACCTTCCGTGATTTCTAAGTGGGAGAAATAGCAAAATTGCAGGGTGTTCAAATACTTATTTTCTTCACTGTATAACAGTTGTTCAGTTCATTCAACTTCCAATCCGCATATTTCTCATTAGGGTCCTAGGTGGTGCTGGAGCATATCCCAACTGTCTTTGGACAGTACACAGGGCACACCCTGAATCCATAGCCAGGCAACCGCAGTGTACACAGATACAAGCAACCCTCCATGCTCACACTCACACCAAGAGGCAATTTGGAGTGTTCAATCAGCCCGCTATGCATATTTTTTATGAAATGACACAGGAAGGCCGGAGCAGTGATTGAACCCACGACCTCTGCACTGTGAATATGTGCTAACCACTTGAATACCGGGCCGCCTCAATTGTACATTTAGTGCAGAAAATCCTAAAGTGATCAGCAGCAGTATTCGTGGTACAAGTGTGCAATTATGCAGATGTGTGTAATCTGTAAATCCATATTTTACTTTTTCGTCCGACCACTTTCTTTTTTCGCTGACAGCATGGGGAGTCTCACTAAGACACACATACAGTGAGACCTTGGCTTACGAACTTAATTGGTTCCCAGACAGAGTGTGTAAAGCGAAAAGTGTATATTCCAATTTTTTCCCCCATAGGAAACCATTAAAATGAGAATAATCCGTTCCCAGGTCTCCATAAAATATAATTTTCAACTAAATAAGCCTTAAAACTACACACAACATACTTTATTCTATGTATAATAAATGTGCTATTGTATTGTAATGAAAGAATTGCACTGCACTGTATAATAAAGTTTCTTTATTTACATTTGTGATGGTCGTTGATGGCTCTTAATTGACACCTGTTGCTTTCTGACTTGTAAGGTCTTGCGAAACTGAGGCATCACATTATCATTCATCATGTTGACGATTCTCATAGCCACAGTCGGTTTATTTACCTTTGTGATGGTCATTGATGGCTTGATGGAATGGAGTGCCAGGTCGGAGAGAATTGCTGTTTGAGATGAGTCACATTCCAAAAGGACTGTAATTAAAGAAATAAACTGTACTGTAAAATAAAGGCGTTTTATTTACCTTTGTGATGGTCGTTGATGGCTTGATAGAATGGGGTTCAGACTTCAGACAATCATTCTCTTTGTAACATTCTTTTAGTCAAAATTACATATAAAAGGTGGATCTTCCCTTTCTCCCTCCCTCCCTCCCTCCAAAACACCAATAAAAATGACTTAAAGTGTCCAAAATCTGCAAAACAATGAACCCGGAAGCGGCCAGTTTCAGAAGGTCCCGCCCCCTTGTTCGTGGCTTCAACCGAAGACGTCTTCTTGCTGGAGAATCAAAACAATGGCTTCAGATTCGGAGAATATGCTTTCTTGTTACTCATCCAGTTATGAATATGATTCAAATAGTTCTGAAGAGGAAAGCATACGTGTTTGAAATGGATTAAAGAATTTATTCTGTGCCATTTTGAGGCAATGGGGGGGGGATGTAGCACTAAAAAAGAGCCCGAAAATGGCGACAAAGCTCCGTGTAAGGAATTAATCAGCCCGTTTCCACAGGCTGATTAATTCCTTACACGGAGCTTTGTCGCCCTCTTCTGCCTCTTTTTGGTGAAACACGAAGTTTTCACACCAAACAAGTACAGCAAAATGCATTGACGTGTTGGAAGGACTGCTACAATGTGTCCTTTTTTCGGTCAGGGGCATTCCTTCAGTGACGTAGTGTGAGGACTCGTCACCAACTCAAAAACAAGACTTCTGGAATATTCAGCGCAAGTCTTAAAACGTAAAATACAGTAAAGTCTCGTTATATCGATATTTAAGGGAGTCCGAAAAAATATCGCTATAACCGGGATTATCGATATATCCGACCCTGTTTGCATGTAATTTTCTCCTTGCGTGCATAGAAATAGTATCGATATAACCGGGACTATCGATATATCCGATATCGATATAACGAGACTTTACTGTATAGCTATATGCGGTGTAATCTTTGTAAAATACGCTCAGTAGAAGTCATTTGAAGCCATTTTACAAATTATGGACACAACTTGTCCGGAGACGTCAGTTGTCCTTTAAAGCTCTTGCAGAACACTGGTCAATAAATCATTTACGAATGGAAAGAGTATGAAAGCAGTGGAAACCTACAAAGAACCGGAATATGTCCTCTGAACTTTGAGCCGAAACAAGAAGAGCATTACAAAGAGATGCAACCGAGAAGACCATGTTTATCGAGGAAGAGGTTTCTTCAGTTGTCAGCTGTACTTCTTTGAAGATGTCGGACGTTTTGCTCCTCGTCCAAAGAGCTTCGTCAGTGAACAGGATATTTTGCAAACTCCAACAGTATTTTTTTTCTTCTGAAATGGCCCTGTAGTTGGCTCCATCAGCATTCCCATCAACACTTGCACAATGCTGCTGATTTTAACCTCACTATCGTCAAATGAGTGGTTGCCAGCTTTTTGGTGCAGATGTACTGCAGATTGAGGCCCATTAGCATTGTCCCTGCAATGGTGATTATATTTTATTAAGCCTTTGTTTCGTTTGATGAGTGGTGTATAAAACGGTGGTTAGACCAGCCATGATGTTTGGACTGGAGACAGTGCCATTGAAGAAAAGACAGGAAACAGAGCTGGAGGCATCAGAGATGAAGATGTTGAGTTTTTTTTGGGGAGTGACCCGGTTGGATAGGATCAGGAATGAGTATATCAGAGGGACAACTCATATTAGAGGCTTTGGAGGGAAAGTCAGAGATGCCAGACTGAGATGGTTTGGACATGTCCAGAGGTAAGAGAGTGACTATCGGGAGAAGGGTGCTGAGTCTTGAACTGCCAGGCAGGAGACCGAGAGGAAAACCAAAGAGGATGCACAAAACGGGCTTAGATGGAGGACACTGATTCACTGTGGCAACCCCCAAAGGGAAAAGCCGAAAGGAAAAGAAGAAGATAGAATAAACGACATTACTTTTTTTTCTTCATTTGACAGCCTATCTTTTGGATGCACTCATTTTTGTGTTAAGGTATTTATAGGTTTGAAATAGGTAGGAATTTGGTGTTGCTATAGAACCCCTGCAATATAAGGTACTGCTACTCCTCTCCTTTTTTGTTTCTGCAGGATTTTTGTTTTTTTTCCATATTGTTTTCTTTTGATATTTGTTGAAAGACCACTGAGGGTAACCACAATTTGTGAACGCTCTCCTGGCATGTTTTGACTCCTTTTCCTTACCATTAACACTTGGTATTTGTTCAGGGGTTCTGATAACTCCTCGTTTGTTTTGTAGTAGGTGATTTGATTCAATAAGCAGGTTGGTCAGTGCGCGTGGCCTTCCTAAAGACTTCTGGTTTTAGCTCTCTGTCCTCTTGTATAATTACTTCGCAGTCCCAAAAGGCTAGTTAGTTTTCTTACATGTCCTCGCGAGTAAATTTGATATTGGTGTCCACAGTGTTGAGGTGATCTGTGAAGGATTGAATTTAATGTTTTTTGATTATAACAAAAGTGTTGTCCACATATCTAAACCAGCGCCTAGGTTTACTCCCCGGGAAGGATGTGAGGGCCTGTTTCTCCATCTCTTCCATGTACAGATTTGCCACTATGGGTGAAACTGGTGAGCCCATAGCACAACCATGAATTTGTTTGTAATTTTTTTCTCTAACTTGAAAATATGTAATGTTACGGTACATTTCCAATAATTGGCAGATGTAGTCCGGTTTAAGTTTGTTTTTTCATGCACAGAGGAGTCTTCCAACAGCCTCGTTCTCCCCACTGAGACTGCTGCTGAGGTTGGGACAGATGAAAAGAGAGAAGTCAAATCATAAGATGCCAATGTTTCCTCAGACTCCAATTTCAGGTCTATGATATACATACATACATAAATACATACATACATACATACATACATACATACATACATACATACATATACATATTGTAACTGGCGGGTATCTTGTCATTGGTTGCCATGACAACAAAAATATAATTTATTTTGACTTGTTCTGTAGAAGTGTTTAATGTTTCTATGCGAACCTTTAGAAGTGTGTTTTTTTAAAATCGTCTTCAATACTTTATGTTTTGCCATTATCACTTCCATTTCCGTGTCATGTGTTTCGATAAAAGCGAGTAAGGCGAGACAGACGGAACGAGACTAATGCGAGAGAGACAGAAGTAGAGCAACTGCAAGAGAGAGAACGACAGTCCTAAGTCTACGTCAACGTTTATCTACTTTCGGTTAACAAGGTGCACACGGTACGTTATTAATTTGCTTATTGACTGAATGTTTTGTCGAACTTATTGTAATGTTATTGTTTCAATGTCCTTTATAGTTTTCAGTGTTCCAAATGTTTCGCAATAAATGTTGTGACATCAGTACGAAGCATCATCCTTGACGGAGGTAGATCCACATATACATACATATATACATATACATATATACAGTAAAGTCTCGTTATAACGTTATATTCTCGGGAGTCGGAAAAATATTGATAGAACCGGACTTTCGATATATCTGATCCTGCACCGAACTACATTAAAAGTGGGCAATAAATGGTGGATCTTTGATATGGCATGTCATTTTCTCCTTGATTTCATGGATTGCGTATCTAGCATGCTTTTGTACTGTAGTGAAGTGAAAAATAAACTTATGCATTACATAAAAACATCATTTATTATTTTCATAACGCACTCTTGCAATATCTGAGTAGCACTCGACATTGTACTATACCAGGGGTGGGCAAACTTTTTGACTCGCGGTCCGCATTGGGTTCTAAAATTTGACAGAGGGGCCGGGCCAGGAGCAAGTTATGTCCATAATTTATAAAATCACTTCAAATGACTTCGACTGAGCGTATTTTACAAAGATTCCGTGTTTTTGAGGCAAACGGGCGGGGGTGAATGTCGCACCCAAAAATGGCCACCGCTGTTGTGAGGAATGAATCAGCCCGTTTCCACAGGCTGATAAATCCACAGCATATAGCTATAGTTTACGTTTTAAGACTTGCGCTGAACATTCATGAAGTCTTGTTTTCGAGTTGATGATGATCTCCATGTGACGTCACGTTTGCTCCGCCCCTGACTGAGAAAGCGACATACAATGCATTTTGGGTACTTTGTTTGGTCTGAAAACTTCGTGTTGATGGCAAAATTAGAAGGAAAACACATAAATAACGCGATGGTGAATCGTTGTGTGTTGCACCAAGACAACTACAGTAAAGTCTCGTTATATCGATATTCAAGGGAGTCCGAAAAAATATCGATATAAGCGGGACTATCGATATATCCGACCCTGTTTGCATGTAATTTTCTCCGTGCGTGCATAGATATAGTATCGATAGAACCGGGACTATCGATATATCCGATATCGATATAACGAGACTTTACTGTATTTGATATTCGCTGACACAAATTCCCAGCTGACAAATCAGCCAATTTCCAATGGGGCTTGGGCGCAATCTTCTGCATTTTCTGGGTGCTACATTGCTGTCATTGGCGGCTCGAATTGATATGGGAGGACTCCTTGAATCAATTGCAAACATTTATGCTTTCCTCTTCAGAACTATTTGAATCATATTCATAACTGGATGAGTAACAAGAAAACATTTTCTCCAAATCTGAAGCTATTGTTTTGATTCTCGTCAAAGGCAAGACGTCTTGGCGTGACGTCACGAACAAGGGGGCGGGACCTTCTGAAACTGACTATTTCCGGATTCATTTTGAAGTCATTTTTATTGGTGTTTTTCATTTAAGTAAAAATATCAGCCTGCCTTATTTGGGTATCTTAGATGCTATAAAACGTTTTTCTGATGTCAGTGGGAAACAAAAACAAAAAATGGTGCCGGTTGTCCTTTAAATGTAGTATGTACAAACCTCATAGCACAGTAAGAACACTACAACCCAATTTATTAACTGTCTTTCAAATGTGAAAAATATCCCTGATCAATTAATAAATTTGGCTCAAGGAATATGGCGTTTACATTCTATTTCGCAGATACTTGGAGGAGGAAAGGGAAATAGATTAAAATAACATATGCACTGTGATTTATCAATATTGCGTCTGTTTTTAATAAGTTTCCATCGAAGGGGCAAAGTTAAAGAAATCAACATTTATTGAAAAATGGAATCACTTTCAACATTCAAAACATATTACACAACGAAATATTCAGGCTCAATAATACCTACTTGTGTTAAATTCCGCCAAATCATAGATGGTTTGTCCTGACGGCGCGCTCAACAAACTCTCCACTGACGCCCTCGCCCTCACGCACAAACAATACACGTGTACCGTCGCCGAGCACACAGACGTACGCTACCTGCAGTTGAAATTTGCATACTCGGCATGGCAGCCAATCAGAAGCCTGCTTCCTTCTTCCGGACTTTCGCAAGCGTTATAAAGTCGTGCAATTGCATGTCGTTTTCCAAAATAGATGCACAGAACCTCAGCCCAGAAGAAAGATTCAAAAGAAGCTAACAACATATGTGACGCTACAAAACGTAAATTTACATTAAACCGTGACTGTAAAGTGTACGTGAGACTTATGAAAGGGGCTTAGTGGCTCGTAGGAAGCAATGCAAACGTTGCATTGTGCACCACAATGACAGTCGACTACTGCAGCAAAATCTACAGCCATGCACATTTCCCGTAAATTAAGCAAGGTAGCATTTGTAGTAGGTACATTCTTGATTTAAAAAAAAACTTTATACTTTGGGACAATGTTTTTTAATGTGATTTCTTGTCTCATTGTGCTTCAAGTTGCAAAAAATGGGCCAGGCAACTTTTCAGTTATCTGCCCTGTTGTTCGCTCACTTTTTGTCATGAGTTTTAGACACTCTTTGTACTATAATTTGGGAAAGTTTGGCGGGCCGGATTAAAAAGCCTAACGGGCCGTATGTGGCCCGCGGGCCGTAGTTTGCCCATGTCTGTACTATACACACGAGAGAAACCACGAACGCCAGCATGTACATACTGTATGAAAAACAGTGATTATTGCAAGTGATAAAGATATCTGAATACAACACAATTAAATACATGTATGGAAAACAAAAACTGCAACGTTTACATTACTTACATTGATAAAGTATTCTGCGGCACGTCGAACTCTTTCGCAATGGAGGATTTGCTCCTTGTTGGATTCTCCTCCACAGCCACTATTGTGCTTAGTTCCGATGTCACAATTCTTACGTTTCCCCATGGTTGAAATTAGTGTTGAAAAACAGTATACTGTATAAGAAGACTCCTGTATGTTTCAGATGCTATTGCAGCATTAATGAAAGATGTGAGTTCTGCTACACCGTTTTTATAGTGCTCGAGGATGACAGTGCAAGACACGGAAGCTGGTCACGTGACCAACGGGTGTTACAGATACAGGGTTCGCTAATGGTGGTAACTGTATTGAAATCCTTAAGCAAATATCGATTCAGCTTAAGCTGCTTTTGTATTGATATAAACAGACCGAATTGGCTGGCGGGAGATGAAAAGGACACCGTAGTAAGCGGATTATTGTAATAACTGGGTATCATACTAACCGGAACTAATTATATCATAAAAGACTAGAAATTTATATATTATCTCGATCCAGAAAATCGCAGTCCTGGGAACAGCACGGATACTGCGCAGAACCCTCAAGCTTCCTGGCCTCTGGTAGACCTGAGACACCTGAGACAATCCAACACATAACTGCAGGGTGTAAGATGCTGGCAGGGAAAGCCTACATGGAGCGCCATAAGCAGGTGGCTGGCATAGTCTACCGAAACATCTGTGCGGAGTATGGACTGGAAACCCCAAGGTCAAAATGGGATACACCTCCCAAAGTAGTAGAGAATGACTGAGCAAAGATCCTGTGGGACTTCCAGATACAGACTGACAAGATGGTAATGGCCAACCAACCAGAAATCGTGGTCATAGATGAAGGGGAAAAGAAAGCTGTTGTCGTGGATGTAGCGGTCCCGAGTGATGGAAACATCAGAAAGAAGGAACATGAGAAAATCGAGAAATACCAAGGGCTCAGAGAGGAGCTGGAGAGAGCCTGCAAGGTAAAGGTGACAGTCGTGCCTGTGGTGGTCGGAGCACTCGGGGCAGTGACCCCCAAACTCGACGACTGGTTGCAACAGATCCCGGGAACATCGGATATCTCGGTCCAGAAAAGCGCAGTGCTGGGAACAGCACGGATACTGCGCAGAACCCTCAAGCTTCGTGGCCTCTGGTAGAGGACCCGAGCTAAAATGGGGGACAGACACCACTCATGGGGGGGGAGGGAAAGAGGATTTTTTTTATAGTGAAATGTAAATTTCTCCACTGCGAGACTAATAATGGCAAATCCAATCCAATACAATCCAAAACGGATGGCCTTGGTGTAATAGTAACACCGCATATCACCCTGAGAACATCACCACTGTCAAACATTGTGATGGCTGCATCGTCCATGGTCTGTGGCTGCCTTGCATGAGCAAGGACTAATAGGATAGCAAGAGTTGGTGGGAATACTGGTGGAGTCAACCATAGGGCCATTTCGGAAAAACAAACATACTGTTGGAGTTTGCAAAAGACCTGTGACTAGCTTTGAACAAAACCCATGCTAAACAGAGCAAAATCCATAATAGAATGGTTCAAAACCAAGCATTTAAAGGTGGCCAAGGCATACCATCAATATCGATTTATGTAGAGCTTGAACAACAGGTGAAGCTGTAACAAAGAGCTTAACATGGACAACTATTGTATACAGGTAATAAAGCAGTCACAAAGATAGAAAGCACCATGGGTAAAACTAAGATCAAGTCTGAATCATGCCCAGTCAAATGCCAAAGAGTACAAGTGAGTTTTGAGGCGGGTTTTAAAGATGGGCAGCGAGGGGGCTTGCCGAATGTTCAGTGGCAGGTCATTCCAGAGAGTGGCAACAAGGTACAACACAGCTCCAGGGCCATCAACCGCTGCTTTCCATTGGGTTAGCATGTCTGACTTGATCATGGCGGTGTCCTACATTATAGTGAGGGGAAATTTGTGGCACTACCACCCTTGCAGCCATGGTAACTGGTAGGGTCACCATGCCCAACATCCAGCCGTGTTCCTTGCTGATCGTAGAAATGTAAGCATTCATCAATTGACTTTGACACCCCTGCCATAAGGGGTAACAGAATGCACATTCATTCAAGAGCTGCAATCAGCCAATGTCACGTGCAGTCTCCAAATGCTGATGAAGGCTATATTTTGTATGGAATGCATGTTTACATCAAACACTGATAAAATAAATACAGTTGAGTTGAGTATATGTGTGTGTTGATATTTTATAAATGGACATACACGCACACATATACATATATACACGAAAAGAGGGCCTAAAAAAAATCACAGTTAAGAATAAATACCTTAACAGCATATATTTTACATTCGGAAAAATAAATTTCACAGCAAGCCACCCAACAAAAATGTTGAAAAATTGGACATACAGATTAATTGTGTACTGTATTTGTTACCATCAAGTGGAAGAGCATGAATTGTCACTTTCCATCACAAGTTACAAAAAAAATGAATAATACTATGCAGGTATTTGTGACTGAATTAAGTGACTGTTGATAATTTTCCGTGTAAAACGGCAGACTAATTACACACTGGTTGAGAAACGGACGAAAGAACACCAAGATTGTTACACAAAACGGTTAAATGATATGTAGCATTAATCTTTTAACATTGTTCGATTTCAAGTGCTATTTGAGAAATTCGAGTGTCGGATTTGTGTGTAATCAAAAGGGAAATGCAACATAACTCACTTCATGCATAACACGTCACGAAAATATGCCCACACACCAAACCTTCCACTTTACGAAATCTAACACAGTACGTGCATGTTGGAATCGGGAAAACGTGTCAGCAGGGATGAAAAAATGCCTGCACATATTTAGACTTGCAATTGGTAGATGAATGCTACAGATCTCCTTTCCAATGCGGCCTGTTACGGCTCTTCGCGTATATGCGACATAAAAATCACCCTCAAACGCAACATACACACAATTTAAATATCAAACAACGAACGCAAAAAAGCGAGAACAATGCCGTGCGCCATCTTATCGTGTTATTTTGATGTTTTTGTCTCATTTTGTGATCGGGAAAGAGAGACCGTTAGCAACCATTAGCAAACCGTCATATAAATGTAACATTTAAATAAAAGACGTCACTTAACCATTTAGTCTTATTTTTAAGGAAGACAGCACTTACCGCGACATCGATCACGTTTGTTGACACGCCAGAACGATATGCGTCGGTTCCCAATCACGCAGCTTGATGCTAACTGGCCGCTTCCTGCTACGGCCATGGACGTCCGTTGCTCCAGGCCAAACCGCCCAAAGATCCTGTTTGACACGAGGATTACGTCAAATCCTTTTTCCCCGATCGTCGTAAGTTTACAATTTAGGACGCTACTAATTTTTTATTTTGATTTAACGAGTTGCGTTTGGATAATGATGCAATCTATATGTACAAACGGCTCGTGTTCCTTACATATCCATTGTGTACAGATATATTATTGACAGTCGCAGGGTTTCTGTCTCTCTGCGTGTCTCTCCCTCTTTCTCACCGACTGTGGATGATGCTAACATATGACTTCTCAGTTACAGAGGTGGTTATAAGAACATAAACGATGAGAACATGAACGATAAGAACCATACACGCGCGTCTAATTTAATATTCATTAAATTTTATTCAATAAATAAAGTACATTAAACTTTGAATACATTTTGCAGCTTATACCACCATTCCTGATATACTTTCTTCTCTTTTGGCATGTTTTACAGTTAAAATCAAGGCAAATTATTGCCAGTAACATTTTTTTCTGTGAACGTTTGGCTCATTTAGAAACGGAACCAAAAAGTATGCACAATTGTGTACAATCATCATAAGAGAGCATGAATTAACCTTTTGTAGGTAAGTATGTTTTTCAAAATATTCTGTATGAGCATGTGCTTTGGAATTGACAAAAAAGTAAAACTCTTCAAAACCAATGGAAAAATTAGCAAGTTTTTACTTATTTTGGATTGGATTGGATATGCCTTTATTAGTCTCACAGTGGAGAAATTTACACCTCACAGCAGCAAAGTGATGAAAGGAATGAAAGTAGTAAATAAAATACATGAGCTGGCAGCCACTCTCTGGTGTTCAATTCACATTGAACACCAGTGATTGCCATCTTGAGAACAAGCCAAATTGCTCAGAGAGATGACGATCCATGTTCATCAGAAATTGGATTGCAGACGCTCCCCAATTTACGAACATTCGGGTTACGAATAAAGGTACATATGAACATTTTTGCGGGTACAGTATGTCGAAAAATGTTCGGACAGAGATGCTGTAAGTTAGATTTTGTATTGCGTGCCTTTTTCCAGCCGAGCTCTGTTACGATTGGCTGCGTAAAGTATGTGGGCAGGGAGGAAATCCCTCTTCCCAGTTGATGCTCCAGGAGGACGTGATACATAAGAAAAAGTAATGGCTGCTGGCACGTAATTCAGTCATTACATGCCAGCAGTTTCAGTAATAGCTGACTGAAGACCCAAGGATATATGTGGCCGTGCCCATTTCGTGGTAAGATCAGAGCATTGTAATCAAATGGTGAATATAGTTTTGCTTTTTTGAATGTTGCTGTTCCGCTGACCAGTTTGTGTTTAGGAGCCTTTTACTGAGCATCTTCATCTTTATTAAGTTCATAGAGTTGCTTGTTCTGTAGCCACAAGGCGACATAAGCCAGTGTCTTCTTGTGTCAGTCCCAAGCGGATAAATACAGAGGGTTGTGTCGGGAAAGGCATCTGACGTAAAAGCTTGGCCACAACAAACATGCAAATCAAACCTCTGAAGATGGAGGACACTGATTCGCTGTGGCGACCCCTTGAAGGAAAAAGCCGATAGGAAAAGAAGACTCCAGTAGGTGTGAATTTATTTTACGACTGTTAGAGCGTCTGTATTTTATACTTTCCCGTTCAGTGTCTGACTTAAACACACATTCCATGTAAAATATAGCACTGAAGCAAATTCACCATACGAACGACCACTCAGAACGTATCTCGTTCATAAGGTGGGGAACGTCTGTACTCACATCATGCTTTGGATTTTTAGATGTTTGTTTTGTGTTGTGCTGCCATGAAACAAGGTCTGTCTCACAAATGTTGTATTAATTTTCTCTTTCGTGTATTTGGTGGAATAACAAATGACAAATACAAAATTTAATTGACTGTGGGGCTTTAACACAACATGCCGAAACAATCAGATCAAAAAATCTTTAATAGTGCCACAATGGGGAAAATTGCAATACTATATACTGTATTCACTAACAGACATTCTGTCAATGTTGAAAAACTGAGACCAAGAGCAAGAATATAGACATCAAAATTGTCACGGTTTGCGAGGTGATGATGGCGGGTGCGGATCCCAAAAAGCAGGCAGGAGTGAGCAGGAGGTTGTTTGACAAATTGTATTAAAATAAGGCAGGAACAAAATGTAAAACATCAAAATCATCTGAACAGAAAAAATACAAAGTATCAAAAGAAGACCAAAAGTAAAAGTCCGCCAAGGTTAAACAAACACATACACAACGCATGCAGCAAACAAGCAGCAAACAAACAATGAACCGGCACCGGATGGTCGTGCCGGGTGTCCTTTTAAGTGTCAATGATTAAACGACCAGCACCTGCGAGGCTGCAGGCAGGGCTGACGTCGCTACCCGCTGGTCGCCAATCTGATCGGGACGACCAGCACCCGTGCAGGTGTAGACGGGGCCGACAGCGCCCCCTGTTGGTCGCCAACCAGATCATGACAAAAATGAACACAGGAATTTATAATTTTGGGTCTGTTCTGCAACTGTCACAATTTGAATGGTGGTGGTGGACCCCAAAAAAGCAGGCAGGATGGAGGAGCAGGGTGTATTTGACAAATTGCATTAAATAAAGTCATAAGGAACAAAATGTCAAACAACAAAGTAGCAAACAAAACCACGAGTAAAACATAACAGGACGAAACAAACCTGACAGGGTGAAACAAACAATAACCTGACACTGAATGGTCGTGCCCGGAGTCCTTTTCACTGCCACTGATTAAAAAGACCATCACCTGTGCAGCTGCAGGCAGGGCCCAACAGTGCCACCCATTGATCGCAAACCGGAACGCGACAGCAACACGTTTTACAGAAAGTCAGAGTTTACTATTTTCATTGCCTTGACTAGTTTCTACTGTCTTTGACTCTGCATGAGTGTTCTCTTCCTGGAAAGCATGTTCTAGTACTTTCACAATGGATTTACAAACTTTATCCTTGAAATCTTGTCCCATGAACACATAGAGCAGTGGATTTAGACAACTGTTGAGAAAGGCCAAGCTTGTGGCTATGGGCAGCCCGAGTGTTATTGCATTTTGGATTAGTACACTTGAATATTGATAACTGGTTAGTTCCAACAAAACAAGGACATGAAAGGGAGCCCAGCAGAGGAAAAAAACAATTATCACAGCAGCAATGATCTTCAAGGTGCGACTCGTTTGACTGGCCAGGTTTGGATTCTTTCTGAGGCGATGGATGATGGCAGCATAACAGGAAACAATGACGATAAAGGGGATAGCGAAACTCAGGAGGAATCGAGTCACCGTTATCGCCTGATGGCGAAACAGCCGGAGCTCATCTAGCTCCGGTGTGAAATCGTCAGAAAATACAAAGTTGTTGTAGCAGTTAATAACATCTTTGTTGAAGAAGGATGGCCTTGTGTCCCGGAAGATGAAGAATGGAGTGCTTAGAATCAGAGCCACCACCCAAACACACAGACTCAGGCGGGAAGCTTTCTGGACACTGCGGTGGTTCTGAGCCCAAACCGGCAACAACACGGAAACGCATCGGTCAATGCTGATAATCATCAAGGTGTAAACACTGGCGAACATATTGAGAGCACTAACTGCACTACTTAGTTTGCACATGAACGTCCCAAAGGGCCAGTGGAATTCTAAAGCAGTGTACGTCGCACTCAATGGAAGAAAGGCTGTGAAGAGAAAGTCAGCCACAGCGAGGTTGAGGAACCATACAGTGTTAACCGTTTTCTTCATCATGAATCCAGTGACACCTATCACCACACCATTGCCTAGCACACCCAGGACAAAAGCTAGGGTGTAAACGACAATTGACATGATGTTGAGAGATTTCCTCAACTGAGCATTTGAATCGCTTGTGAAATTGCCAAAAAAGTCGTCAGTGTCATTGAAGTCTTCGACGACCTCCATCATCTTGAAACCTGCAAAGAAAAAAACAATTCTCTCCATCACGTTTCATAGTGATGCTGTTCTCAGAATAAGCCGTTATGCAACATGCTTGCAACTTCCTCCGTTGACAATAAAATGGTTACTGCATTTTGTGGTTTTTCCTGTTGGCTAACTAATGAAAGTTGTGTACATATCTACGTACAAGGTGTCAAGTATCGGATGGAACCAATATATGTTTTCAGGATACGAATAGCATGCTATGAACTTGTGTGAGCAGAGGTGCAAGAGTGTGTGTAATCATGCGGAACAAAACACACAGTTTGCATTTGATATTTTCAGATTCATTGTCTAGAACTGTTTTTTCATATACAGGGTGACCCCAAAAAAACGGGCCCCAACCCTATTTAGGCTCTGTTTCTTAGTGTTTTGACCAAATTAAATGAAACTTTGGTAATAACTAGTTATTATATTCAGAACATCTCATCAAAACACTAGGGTCTTTGGCATTTTTTTTCTCTGTTCTACAGCATATGTTCTACATGGCCTCCATTTAGCTTTGCACATTTCCTGAGGCGCAGCACGAAGTTGTCCATGACGTTTTTACAGACTAAATTGGTAATAGCTCTCATCTCCTCCCTGATGGCTTTCTTGAGTCCTGGGTTTCTCGGCATAGACTCTGTCCTTAAGATAGCCCAAAAGAAAAAAATCTGGGGTCTTAAATCCGGGCTATGGGGTGCCCACTCAAAATCAGTCTTGAAACTGATCACTCGGCCTCCAAAGTTCTCGGGACAGGTTTGAGGAGTGAGAACTTTCACCGTCTTGCTGGAACCAGAACTTGCTCATGAACGACAAGTAAATGGACCAATTCAGTCTGTAAGAACGTCATGGAGCTAAATGGAGGCCATCTAGAACACAGTGACGTGCAGTCAGTGGAGGCAGGGGAGGCAGTGCCTCACCTGTCATCATGGAAAGCTGTCATGGAAATATCAAATGAATAAATAAATTAAACAGTTATATGTATTTAGTGATTTGTCTGGACTCAAATGGGTTATTGCGACCTGAAAAAATTACAACGGAGCCTCATCAAAAATGAGCAAAGACTCAACATCAGCATCCACAATGCTAAGGTAAAGGAGAAGCGGGAGATTTTAAAAGATCTCATCAATGCCACCTGCTTCCTTACCAAACAACAGCTGGCATTCCGTGGAAATGATGAAAGTAAAGGCTCTGCTCATCGTGGCAACTATGTGTAACGGAGTTGTGCACTTAGATTATTAAATTATGAAGGAAGTGACGCAACGGCGCACAGTGTGGCACCATGTCCCGCCCATAGTTCCAGAACAATCTCGAGGAGATTCAGGGTGAGTCGCAATTTTCTGTTGATGTCGATTAACGCTCATTTTCATGACAATATCTTATTTTGTTTCCCCTTTTGTACTGTCTAGTGTTATCTAATTAGTTCCCTTGTTCATTTCGAGTCCAGATTACTTTTTGTGTCATTATTTACTTCACGTTTTGTCGAGTGGAACTTTGGAGCACATGTGCTTCATAGTGCTTTTCTATTGCGCAGTTAATCACAAGACGAAACCCATGCGGCTTCACCCATCCCTTCTGCCATACTGTGTTGCAGGTAATAATTGTTTCATTTCGTTTTTATTGAACAATATGTAGTTTCTTGTGTCGTGTTTCATTTGGCCGTGAGTGTCCGCGGCAGGTTGAACTGTGCGCCAGCCATTACAAGCGCACCGCGTGTTCTGCCGAGTCTCCGCCTATGATGCGTTCAGGGACATCTTGTAAATAACAGTGAACTTGTGTTGTATTCTCTTTTTCTGTAAATAACCACTATACGATCACATGTTGTTAATTCTGTTTTGTTATCTACAATGTTTTGCATTTGAGAACAATCTTGAGGAGATTCAGGTTAATCACAAGACGAAACCCATGCGACTTCACCCATCCCTTCTGCCATACTGTGTTGCAGAAATAAAAGAAATAAAAAGACACATCCACGCCTCTCGTCTTCAATAAGACGGCAGCATCGTGGAGACGAAGACAGTCACTGTTGTGACACCCGTCACACATGCTTTCGCTCAGAAAGATGACAGGCTAGCGCAGGGGTGGGCAAACTTTTTGACTCGCGGGCCGCATTGGGTTCTAAAATTTGACAGAGGGGCCGGGCCAGGAGCATTTGGAGGGAGTGTTTGGGCCGGAAATACTCCGAACAAGTTATGTCCATAATTTATAAAATCACTTCAAATGACTTCGACTGAGCGTATTTTACAAAGATTCCACAGCATATAGCTATAGTTTACGTTTTAAGACTTGCGCTGAATCTATGAAGTCTTGTTTTCGAGTTGATGACGATCCCCATGTGACGTCACGTTTGGACCGCCCCTGACCGAGAAAGCGACATACAATGCATTTTGGGTACTTTGTTTGGTCTGAAAACTTCGTGTTAATCCGTGTTGATCCGTGTTGATGGCGAAATTAGAAGGAAAACACATAAATAACGCCATGGTGAATCATTGTGTGTTGCACCAAGACAACTATTTGATATTCGCTGACACAAATTCCCAGCTGACAAATCAGCCCATTTCCAACGGAGCTTGGGCGCAATCTTCTGCTTTTTCTGGGTGCTACATTGCTGTCATTGACGGCTCGAATTGATATGGGAGGACTCCTAGAATCAATTGCAAACATTTATGCTTTCCTCTTCAGAAGAACAAGAACAAGAAAACATCTTCTCCGAATCTGAAGCCATTGTTTTGATTCTCGAGCAAGGCACGACGTCTTGGCGTGACGTCACGAACAGAGGGGTGGGACCTTCTGAAACTGACCATTTCCGGATTCATTTTGAAGTCATTTTTATTGGTGTTTTTCATTTAACTAAAAATATCAGCCTGCCTGATTTGGGTATTTTAGATGCTATAAAACGTTTTTCTGATGTCAGTGGGAAACAAAAACAAAAAATGGTGCCGGTTGTCCTTTAAATGTAGTATGTACAAACCTCATAACACAGTAAAAACACTACAACCCAATTTATTAACTGTCTTTCAAATGTGAAAAATATCCCTGATCAGTTAATAAATTTGTCTCAAGGAATATGCAAGATATGGCATTTACAGACTATTTCGCAGATACTTGGAGGAGGAAATGGAAATAGATTAAAATAACATATGCACTGTGATTTATCAAGATTGCGTCTGTTTTTAAGTTTCCATCGAAGGGGCAAAGAAATCAACATTTATTGAAAAATGGAATCACTTTCCACTTTACACAACGAAATATTCAAGCTCAATAATACCTACTTGTGTTAAATTCCGCCAAATCATAGATGGTTTGTCCTGACCGCGCGCTCAACAAACTCCTCACTGACGCTCTCGCCTTCACGCGCTAACAATACACGTGTACCGTCGCCGAGCACACAAACATAGACTACCTGCAGTTGAAATTTGCATACTCGGCTCGGCAGCCAATCAGAAGCCTGTTTCTTTCTTCCGGACTTTCGCAAGCGTTACAAAGTCGTGCAATTGCATGTCATTTTCCAAAATAGATGCACAGAACCTCAAACTAGAAGAAAGATTCAAAAGAAGCTAACAACGTATGTGACGCTACAAAACGTAAATTTACATTAAACCGTGACTGTAAAGTGTACGTGAGACTTATGAAAGGGGCTTAGTGGCTCGTAGGAATCAATGCAAACGTTGCATTGTGCACCACAATGACAATCGACTACTGTAGCAAAATTTACAGCCATGCGCATTTGCTGTAAATTAAGCAAGGTAGCATTTGTAGTTGGTGCATTCTTGATTTAAAAAAAAACTTTATACTTTGTGACAATGTTTCTTAATGGGATTGGTCTCATTTTGCTTCAAGTTGGGAAAAATGGGGCAGGCAACTTTTCAGTTATCTGCCCTGTTGTTCGCTAGCTTTTTGTCATGAGTTTTAGACACTGTTTGTACTATAATTTGGGCAAGTTCGGCGGGCCGGATTGAAAAGCCTAACGGGCCGTATGTGGCCCGCGGGACGTAGTTTGCCCATGCTGGGCTAGCGAGTCATTTTGGAACATCCACTATATTTACTAGCCTGTGAAACAGAATACAGAACGATTTAATTGAAGCAGTTGGTGATGTCATTAGAAATGACATTAAAAAGGAGATGGGTGCAGCCCCATTTGTTGCTGTAGACATAGACGAGATTGTCATTCTCAGCACTGAAAACATACAGTCGGAACAGGACTGATCAAGGATTACTTTTTTCACTGGCAGTGATCTCAGTTGATACAGAGAGACTTTTAAAACTGAAGAAAGATAAGGAAGGCTTCTATAAAGAAGTTATCGATGCCTTTCTTCAGAAGGAGCGGCGCATGGACTTCATTTACAAGTAAAGGTAACACTATAAAAACGTTTTTTAAATTATTTTTTTCTATGCTACAGTTTGTATATATAAAGAATGCTGACATGAAATTTTAAACAAAATACGTTAACTGTTGCCAATCAAATGGTGAATAAACTACTCTGTAGAGTTCATGTTTGTAAATGTGACTATGATGACGTCAGTGCCTCACCAGCCATGAACCTCACCGCACGTTACTGCTAGAACACAAGCTGTAGAACGAAGGAAAAAAGGCCAAAGACACCAGTATTTTGATGTGATGTTTTGAATATGATAAACGAGTTATGATCAAAGTTTCATTTCATTCGGACAAATCACTAAGAAACGGGGCCTGATTAGAGTTGGGGCCTGTTTTTTTTTTTTTTTTTTTTTGGGGGGGGGGGGGGGGTTCACCCTGTATTCACAGATTCCTTGTAATTATGGTAAAGTCCCATTGCATTTGCATTGGTTAGTGATAGGCTACTAGTGATTCGAATATAAAGTGTGATTTGTCATTGCCGTAGAAGGAACAGTCCACTGTAAACCAACTAATCCCTGGTCTCAATCTTTATTGATATGAGTTAACACCAAATATGAATGTGGGTGAAACTTCATTCTGTCCATGAATAAATATGTGCCTCAGAGTTATATCATGGGTCCTCTTACTTTTTATGTCTGACAAACTGTTAACACGAGAATGATGTGATGATGGAGGTTTTTGTCAAATTACTGCATTTATTGGCACTTTAGAGAAGAGTGAATCGATTTATTGTCTGTTTCCGAACCTTTATTGAGGCAAGGCAAAAGAAATTACAAAAAAATATATAAATATAAAAAAATAAAAAATATACATATAATTCAATAAAAAAGCAGAAATGTCACAAAGTTTGCACATTGAAATAATAATCAACTCATTAATTTACTCACGCATTTACTGAAAGCTATTTTGTAACATATTTTTTGATACACTTGCCTGAATTGATGATAAATACAGTGATGTTGAATATTTTTCGGACCAGGTGAAGTTGAAAATTTTCACGCGTTATCCCAAATGACCTAACATGGCACATTACTCAGTGATTGCAAATTTCTGGATGGATGTTCCAAACTAACCTCCCACGCAATAATAACAGAGTTAAAACTAAAACGGCTAAATAAGTCTCTTTCAAAGTCTTAACTCATTCACTGCCATTCCCAAATTTATTCGGGAATTGAAAAGCATGACGTGGAGCGCCATTCCCAAATTTGTTCCGAGTTTTGGTTTTTTTCTAGCTGGGGGGTATGGTTTAAGCTCCTGTCAGACCTCTGGCAATGTTTTTGCCTCCCACGAGGGGGCAGCATTTACCTTTTGTACAGCCGCCCCCACTTCCATTAGAGATACAGTAATTCGAGAGCCAAATAAGATTGGCATAAACTTTTTTTCTGATGAAAGAAGCGAGTCTACGCCTACGGTTTCTTACTCTGTATTGAATGTTTATGTACAATAGTCCTAAAACTCAATATTCTATAGATTCTGCAATTTGAGTGAACAGAACAAAAACGTTGGCACTGGAATGGACACATATTTGCACATCGTCTGTCAGTGAATGAGTTAAGTACTATTAACAATAACTATTCAGAATTTTTTTGAAAAAAAAAAAAAAAAAAAAAAAAAAAAAAAAGAACTGGGCAACCCATTATAGAGAAATTGTTACCATAAATCAAGCTCCATCTCCAAAAAAGCAAAATGTCACCCAAAATGTCATTCATTTCTGCAGTTCTATACAAATCTTGAATATATATATATATATTCAAGATTTGTATAGAACTACAGAAATGAATTACATACAATGTTTTGTATATATATATATATATATATATATATATATATATATATATATATATATATATATATATATATATATATATATATATATATATATATATATATACAGAGAGAGACTGTTTTTAAAAACTAATGTTTATCATACATGAAGCTAAGAAAGATAGTTATTTAAAATTCAATCTCTCAATAAATCATATTTTGCCATGGATACCAATCAAAATGATTTTGCGAGTTATAAACTTAAAAGTATTTACTGATATGTATGTTGTTTAATTAATCCAAGTAATATATAAATATATAAAATAATTATTTATAATGAACTACTGAAATAAACAAACTTTTGAACAATATTCCAACTTATTGAGATACAACCGAGCCAAATCACAACTGCCAAAATATAATATGTACTGTACCTTTCTCAAAACTCTTCTGTGTGGTGAAGCTGAGACAAAAGGTGAAATTACCCAAGTCAGTCGCTCTAATAAAGCAACCAGTGTGATGACACTACCCACTTGGGGTGACTCAAAGTTCATATGCACTTTAAAAGGCTTATTCTTTTTGTGTGTCTAGTAACGTAAAACATTTTGAAAGTTTCCTTAACTAAAGGGAAGTTAGAGTTTAAGAAACTCACACTAATAAAGAGAACATGCAAACTTTGGCCACATGCGCAAATCTTGGCACACATGCTCCCATTTGTTTTTGTTTCTGTTGATGTTTCATTTTGAGACGCTTGATGGATGCTTACTCCATCCCAAGCCGTAGACTCACAACACGGCCATTTTTTTGGCACATTCTACATTTTCTATTAAGGGTTCACCACTCTGGGTTGCCCCTCTAGTGAATATAATAGTGATTTCTTTGACAGATTTGTTGACTAGGACTATTTAGATATAGATATCGTGTTGCAATTGAATTCACATGAAACCAATTGTCCAATTCTATAATGCAAACCGTTTTTAATACTTAAAAACATTCATATAATCTAAATGAATACTTTTGATACACTTTTAGTAAGAAAAATAAATACATTAAAAACACACAACTCTTGATCTCGTAACTGTTCATTGAGCTCAATTAAGAAACACTTGAGCAAAATAAAATCCGTTGGATTTACTTAATTAGAAAAAGTGCATCACTTGCACATATTGTATGTAAAATGGTAAACAGATATAATTTTCTTGTGTTTGCCACAAGAATAAACAAAGGATTTGTGTTCATAAGACGCATTTTAATCATGTGCAACAGAAAATTAAGTACTTTTTAAAATTATGCGTAAGAGATGCCACTTTGACAACATTTCTGAAGAGGTGTCCATTCATCCATTATCTAATCTGCTTTTAAATAGAGTTAAACATCTTTCCCGATCAGACAATTGAGGCGTCTCAAGTTGACGATGACTGCAAAGTTGACCTTTACACACTTGTGGCAATGTCCCATTTCGTTGGATCCTATGCATCTGGATAATTGCCGGGTCTTGGTTATGGCTGACCATGCTTTTTGGGTCTCTGTGAAAGAATAGGATCATTTAATAAGTGGTAACCATAACAGTCAACTCAAACAAGTCACAGTGTAACACAAGAAAATAAAGCCAGCAACAAAATTCATAGGCAAAAAAGCCAAAGCACACATTTAAAAATCCTCAAAAGAGCACCGCCAATAGCAGACTGGAATTGGCTGGAATTAGGCCACAAAGTACATGACCTTGGCGGGAACCATGGCCGCTTCTCAATAAAAATATTCACATGATAGCCCTTCAATTTTGGGTGACTTGAACTTGCAAATTCTGAGTTGAACAACATGAAAAAATCTCTCCCCAGCACATTCCTGAATGGAAAAACTCTCTAAAGACGTTTGACCGGTTGGAATCTGAGCAGACTTCAAAATGCAACACAAGGTATCATGGAGTCATGGGCAAACTGAAGGTAACACAACTCACGTCCCGATTGCATCTCATCCAAAAACGATGAGAAGAAGAGAAATTTGATAATCTGGAGACAAAATTTACAATGAATTTATGTCAACACGCATATAAATCCCATTTACGCCGAGCGTGTTCAAATGTAAAAAATCAAAGTAAAATCAAAACTGAGTATCAAATTGGTATCAAACGAAGTATATAATTAACAATAACATAATTATTCGCGTCCCGGTCCGGCCTCCCTGTGTGGAGTTCGCATGTTCTCCCCGGGCCTGCGTGGGTTTTCTCTGGGTCCTCCGGTTTGCTCCCACATTCCAAAAACATGTATGGCAGGCAGTTTGAAGACTCCAAATTGTCCTGAGGTGTGAGTGTGAGAGTGACTGTTGTTTGTCCTTGTGTGCCCTGCGATTGGCTGGCAACCAATTCAGGGTGTCCCCCGCCTCGTGCCCGAAGACAGCTGGGATTGGCTCCAGCACCGTCCGCGACCCTAATGAGGAATAAGCGGTACGGATAATGGATGGATGGATAATTATATAATTAACAATAATTAATGTGGCAAGAAACAACATGAATGCATTTGAAAATGAATATCTATGTTCATATGAACACGCTCGGCGTAAATGGGTTAAAGGAGACATTGCAAAATAAAAAACTTGAAATGTAGTGAACATCGTGTCACATGCAAAGGTAAAAATGGGAATTTCAAGCAATACCCTCCACTACGCGACATATGGCAGATACAGTGTCTCAACTTGCTTTTTTTGAAACTATGACACATGCAAAATTGCTGGTTTAATATAAAACAATCAGCTCAAAAAAAAATCTCAATAGAAATTTGTAATAAACAGTACTCGTGGGTGAGCCACGTTTACTGTCTAAACTACATATACAGTCCAGGATAATGTGGAAAAGTACCGTAACTTTTTTTTAACCAGATGTCATCTATGTCTCATTTATTGCCGAATATAATCATTGACATCTAATAATGAAATCTTAAGACATCCATCCAATTCTTTGATTATATATTTTCAATCAATAAAACTTCTCAATTGAGAATTCAAAGTAGACTTACATGGATATACATGTAACAGTCTGTTGATCCACTGGAGGTCACTAGAGAAAACACATGAATGGATGTTACAAAGCAGCTCCATTGAACAGATTCTTCAAGATCACCTTTATTGTACGCACACATACACTTTGTTTTAACCATTTACATTTTTTTCACAACAATTAAGATTTCTGAGACAGGTTGTGTGCTTATATAGCCATACCCATTTACCCATCCCATGACAGGTGGAGTCCGTAACTACTTAGAGGGGGCAAAAATTCAAATAAAATGTCTACGAATGACTGTATGCTGTAAGACTGTTCAAAGATACTTTTCCGGTGTATAAGGCGCACCGGAGTATAAGGCACACCCTGAATGAATGGTGTATTTTCAAACTTTTTCCACATACACACATACACATTTCTTTCATCACTTTGCTGCTGTGAAATGTAAATTTCTCCACTGTGAGACTAATAAAGGCATATCCAATCCAATCCAATATAAGGCGCACTGGCGTATAAGGCGGACCTTCAACGAATGACAAAGGTTTTCCAAATATAAAGCATGCCACTTTTTAGGCGCTACAGTGGAGACTGTGGTTATGCACTTCTTCTTCTACAGGGGGAAATGGAGTCTTTGGTTGATGACATTAGTTGTGAGACCTATTGTGGCACAATATATCTTCACAAATAAGGTACACCTGTATATATGGCTCAGGGTCATGTTTTGAAGAAAATGATGACTTTTGGGTGTGCCTTATACACCGGAATATACGGTAAGTGATATATGTGGTCATTTCTGATTTTGTTTGGGGGGTGGGGCAAAATAAACAAATAAACAAAAAGATCGATAAAAAAGAAATAACATAACATTTTAGTAAAGATTATTTTCTTTGGATAGTAATTATACAGCCTGCATTTACTAAGTAGAACCTCAAAATAATATTAACAGCAATTTATAATGTACGAAAACATGAAGGATAATGCAAAGCAGTTTATTCCGGTTATAGAGTAAAAATAAAAATAAATGGTTGAAAGTGCAATTGTGGTCTTGGTGATGATGAGTATTATTTATTTACCCATTCAAATCAAGAACCTGCTTCGAGAATGAGGAGTGATGAAATGAGGATTACTGCATTTTAGAATCACTTCCTCAAGAAATGACATCGCCACGAATGGACACCTCAAATGTAACCTCAAATAGGTGTATTATTCACTTTAGGTAAATAAATATAAAACTTTATGTTCCCATGGGGTGAAGGAACATGGCAATTTCAACTCTGTTGTAAACCAAAACAGGAGTAGGATGCCAAAATAAGAAAAAAGCCTCTTTGATGAATTGGTGTTTTTCAAATGTGCTTGCTTCACTGTAATATACTGTGAAATGTAAATGTCTCCAATCCAATCAAATACAGATGTTCCCATACTACGTGTATCTTCAATGGTAATTATCGTTTCAGTCGACTTGCCCCACAGATTTGTTTCAGGTAGCTGTACGTCTTATTTGTTGAGCCCTGTCTGCCTTGATTCTTGCCATTTTGCAGCGTATCTTGAAAATCTAAATTCTTAGATTGTGTGAAAGTCCAGTTTCAAGTCATGTAAATTCAAATAAAATGTGCAAAACAAAACTGGCCAGTTACAGTTACTGTACAGTTATTAAATAGATGGGACTTGGAACAGGCACTTGACGAAATTCTCTGGATCGACTCTGGGTTTATTTGAGATAGGAGCAGCTCTCTGAATCTTTTAAAACTCTAGTTTCCATGGCGGTGTCGTATTGAGTGTAAAAATACAGCTGGAAAGCTGAGGTCTGCAGTGATGTATTGCAACTTTCCATAGCTGACCTCATGCATTTCGTATTGATGGGAGCCGAGAGTGAATCAGTGGCACCTCATCAGGGCGCAGCCGGGTTGCGCAGAATTGTTTTCCCTTTGATTTCTTCAGAAACAATTTAATAACATTCAACTGCTCCACACCAACTAAATCCTTAACAATCATTTCATACACCTCCCTATTTGGTTTCAAGTTGCACTGTGTCCTCTTTGGAGTGACCATATATGATATGTATCATATAAAGAAATACCCACAGTCGACAAATGCATCACAGCTTGGATACAATGTTCTGAACATTCACATTACAAATATTGTAAGTGTCTATGTGGAGCAGTCGAGGCAAAAACTATGATGATTCGTCAGGTGCAATTGCAACGGCTATGTACAACGACAGTATTGAACATGGGCAGCTTTATACCTCAGCTTCAGAAAGGGACTTGTCTTTGCTTCGACTGGTGACCATTGAGTTTGTGAAGGTGTACGAGCGGGAAATCTCTTCCTGGAACGCAGTCTCCAGTACCTTCAGGATGGACTTACGAACTTTATCTTTGAAATCTTGTCCCATGAATACATAGAGTAGCGGATTGAGGCAACTGTTGAGATAAGCTAGACTGGTGGCTATTGGGACCCCGATTGTGATGACATGGTCCAATATTTCACTCTCATAATCAGTCATGTGATTGACCAACTCGATCAGAGCGAGAATGTGATAAGGAGCCCAACACAGGAAAAAAGTGGCAATGACGGCGGCGATGATCTTGAAGGGGCGACTCGAATGGCTGGCCAAGGTCCGGTTCCTACGGAGGCGGTGGATGATCACAGCGTAACAGGACACGATGGCGGTGAAGGGGATGACGAATCCCAGAAAGAATCGAGTCATGGTCATGGCCTGATGGCGGAAGTATCGCACCTGGGTCACATGTGGCGTGACATAATCGTCAGAGAAGGCAAAGTTATTGAAGCAGTTGATGATTTTGTCGTTGTTGTATGACGGCCCGGTGTCCCTGAAGATGAAGTAAGGAGTGCTCAGGATTAAGGCCAGGATCCAAACACCCACGCTCACACAGGAGGCCTTCTGTACGCTGCGATAGTTCTGAGCCCACACGGGCCACACCACCGACACGCATCGGTCAATGCTGATCACCGTCAGGATGTAGACACTGGCGAACATGTTAAGGAAGCTTATGGTGCTGTTCAACTTGCACATGAACTTGCCGAAGGGCCAGTGGAAATCCATAGCGGTGTAAGTCACGCTCAAAGGAAGGAATGCTGTGAACAGGAAGTCGGCCACGGCCAAGTTCAGGAACCAAACGGTGTTAACTGTTTTCTTCATCTTGAATCCAGTCACCCAGATCACCACACCGTTTCCCAGCACGCCCAGGACAAAAGCCAGGCAGTAGACGATAAGGGACATGATGTTAAGAGATTGTCTCAGCTCGGCGTGGTCGTCACCGTCGTCATACTCATCCTCGTCGTCGTAGAACGTGCTGTTTGTGATGCCGGCATCAGAAATGTTTATGTCATAGTAAGGCGTCGCACCCATTACGTCCATCATTGTCCTGAGAACTGCAACAGAAATACACAAAACAAGTACAATATAGATTAGGGGAATAAAAGTACACCGTTGTCATTTTATGAGAGTAAAGTTCTAGAAGGAAAAAATAGGTCTGCATTTTCAGAAACTATAGCAGCAGTGTTACATCAATAAAAATATGAAGACCATTTTTAAATTAAAAAGTAATATTATTTGGATTGGATTGGATTGGATTTGCCTTTATTAGTCTCGCAGTGGAGAAATTTACATTTCACAGCAGCAAAATTATGAAAGAAATGAAAGTAGAAATAGCAAAACACAGGAGCTGCTGGAAAGGCAGCCACTCTCGCAGCGCCGTCTTGAAGTCAAAAGAACAAAAAAAAACCTAAATAACAAATAACATGACAACACAAAAACACAGAGAGTCATTCATTCTTAAGCACTTTCTGTACCCTCTTTGTAACATAAAACCCTCTTTGTTACATAATTTGTTCGAGAAATGAAAATATGACGTAGAACGTCATTCCCAAATTTTTTCGGGTTTTGGATTTTCTTACTGGGGTGCTGATAAAACGCTGGCCATACCTCTGGCAATGTTTTCCCCCTTCCACAGGAGGGCAGTATTTCAACTTTTTTCCATTATAGCACTTTGTTCCAGCTTCGGCTGTTGTTAAGGCGCTATATAAACCATGATGTATGTATTGCATTGTATGTTGGACAGCCAACATCATTTCAAACGCATATAACTCCAGACCCATATGTACGAAAATGTAGGAATGAACTCTCTTAATCTGATGAAAGAAGAAAGTGTAGGGTTTCTTACGCTGCATTGAATGATTATGTCCTGGAATTTGAGTGACAATGAAAAAAACCCTGGCACTGGAGTGGACACATTTTTGCACATCGTCTGGTAGTGAAGGAGTTAAAAGCAAGCACAAAAAAGTAAAGAAGTTATGTGGCGTGAAAAGCATTCCAATATTACAAAGAGATATTTTTCACTATATTGAATCAGTCAGCAAAAAATACATGTATATATTTAAAAAAAATTGTGACGTTACCTGAACTTAATATCAATTCATATGATGATAAATACTGTATGTAGGTCTCTAGAAAAAGATACAAAGGCTGCTTTTTGAGTTCATTTTCTTTGAGAATTTTTATGTTCATTTGTTACAATTGCGTTTTTATTCCCCAAAATAACATTGGTCAACAGCAAATGTGAATCAAAGATGGGTTGATGGATCACTAAATATATTTTGGCACTGATTTGAACAACATAAAAAAATCTCTCCCCAGCACATCAGGATTTTGGGATATTTTCATTTTTTTGTATTAAAGTTTGACAAATAAAAGTTTTTGCAACACATATTTTACCATGCATCTGAAAAACACATTTCATGTGTTGCTGACCCTAAACTTAATTCATAGAGAAGACTAAATACTGTATATTACATTATTATTATTCTGTCACTCATCTTAACCGCGTATTCCTCATTAGGGTTGCGGGCGTGCTGGAGCCTATCCCAGCAGTCTTCAGGCAGTAGGCGGGGGCATTGGCGGGGGCATTGGTTGTCAGCTAATCGCAGGGTACATAGAAACGAAAGACCATTTGCACGTACACTCACACTTAAGGACAATTTGGAGAGTTCAATCATCCTGCCATGCATTTTTTTTCTGGAATGTAGGAGGTGACCGAAGGACCAGGAGAAAACCCACACAGACCCTGGGAAGAACATGCAAACTTCACTAAGGTTGGCCGGAGCGACCTCTGGACTGTGACATTTACCACTTGACTACCAACTTATTGTTGTTGTTGTTGTTGTTATTCTTGGCTTCAGAAAAAAGCCCCAAATTGTCATCATCCCAAACAAATAGATGGAGAAAGTTTACTTGTATGTATGATGAAAAAAATGTCATTAAAACTTGATGACAAGTGTAATTTTCTAAAAATTCAAGAAAAACATAATTTAAAAACACCAATCAATTTATTGCAGTAATCTAATTCTGCTTGAACAAGATAGTTTTACTAAAATAATATTTACATTTTGACATAAAATACCATTTTAATACTTGACAGAGCAGTAGTTGTTTCTCTTTATGGATATTTATTCATACTGCATCATTTAATCATGATTTTTTTTTATTCAATGGTGACCCTTCAACAATAAATTTTCAGTTATTTCAATAGTATCTTCATGTGCCCCCTGCCCCACCACCCAGGCTCACTCCTCCCATGATTAATCTTTCAATGCGCAAAATATTTGCTCTATTATGGAAAAACATCTTTCTTTGAAAACAAACATGGTACGTGTAATTCATAATGGCAGACGACAAAGTTGAGCTCATTAAATAAACCACCCGAATGAAAGCACTTAACCAGCGAGCGTGAACTCCTGCTTAATTAACACATCGCAATCAGACCAATTGCCTCATACTTATTAAAAAATAACTGCTATAACAACAAAAAAGTGTGTGTGATAGGTCCTAATATACTGTAGATGTCGGTTGGCAATCATTTCAAAAATATACACATTGGTTTTAAATTGAAATAAAATACAAAAACACACAATACCTTCTCCTCGTGCAAGATGTGTCCGAACCAGAGCGCAGACTGCTTCTTGCAAGCTGCAAATCTCTCAACCCGGTCTCATGAAAACGCCTGACGTCAGCGGCCACATCGAGGCGGGACCACAAGCGCCCCTGAACCTACCCCCACTCCAATACCCCTCCTTATGTCTGTCATGTTTTTTGTGCACAACAATCCTGTCTTTGAGAAATCATAAGCAAGTTTGTCCACACTTGATGGAAGATACAAAACACACGCACGCACACAAACACACACACGCATACACACACACACACACACACACACACACACACACACACACACACACACACACACACACACGCACACACACGCGCGCACACACACACACACACACACGCACACACACGCGCACACGCATGCACACACACACAAAGTATGTCTAGACAAAGTGATGCCTTGTCACAGCATGTCTTTTTTTAATGGGTGAGGGGGGTAGAATACATGTAAAAGCATTTGTCTTTTGGGAAAGTCCACAAACGAAGGCATAACAATCCAGAAAAGTGCTCTGTTGAGATGACAATCTGAAACGGGTGAGGAGCTGCTGTCTCTTCATTTGCACCAATCCCATGTTTTACTCTCATCGTGGGCCGAGCTGAGTTTACTTGAGGTTAACTGTAATTGCTGTGTGCTGACTTTGAAATGACATCTGGGCTTGTAGGTAACATATTTGTAATGTCCTCTTTTGGTGTGTATTTGGGAAAAAAAGAACAGAAAAGTCACAGCGGCATCTGTCAATAATTAGGGTTAAGAAGCTGTTGGGAGAAAAAAATCTTTGCAGCTGTCCACTCCACTTTGGACATTGATGGGGACGAAGCAAAACAGGCGCGGAAGGACAAAATTATGTCTTGAAAACATTTTCCTGGCTTTGACATGAATAGATGAACATTGCAAAGTTTGGATTGATACTCTTGACCAGGCGCAAATAGATAGAAATGTACTTTGGAGATAGATGGACAACAGACGTAAACAGCCCATAGAAAAACGGAGGACAAAGCGATGTCGGGCTGAATGATTTAAATATATATATACACTGAGACCTCAACTTACGAAATTAATTGGTTCCCAGACAGAGTGTGTAAGGTGAAAAGTGTGTATCTCGAAAAAAAATCCCATAGGAAACCATTAAAATGGGAATAATCCGTTCCCGGGTTTCCATAAAATATACTTTTCAACTAAATAAGCCTTAAAACTACACACAACATACCTTATCCTATGCATAATAAATGTGCTATGGTATTGTAATTAAAGAAATACGCGGCATTGTATCATAAAGTCACTTTATTTACATTTGTGATGGTCATTGATGACTTGATGGAATTGCGTTGGAGGTCAAAGGTCAAAGGGACTTGCTGTTTGGAAAGAGAGGCACATTACATGAGGACTGTAATTAAAGAAATAAACTGTGCTGTAAAATAAAATTTTATTTACCTTTTTGATGGTCGTTGATGGCTTATGGAAGGGGAGTCACCTTCCATAAGGGCTGTTGGTAACTTAACCTCTGGTGTGGCTTCTCTTTGCTTCTTTGGAGACTCCTCATCCTTTTTGCTGATTAAAAACCTCTTAATTGACACCTGTTGCTTTCTGACTTGTAAGGTCTTACGAAGCTGAGGCATCACATTATCGTTCATCATGTTGATGATTGTCATAGCCAGTCTTTTCTGGATGGAACTGTTCGGTAAAAGCCTGCACATCATTCCACTTTGCCAACATTGCCTTCTCCTCCTCGCCCTCAAATGTTCTCGAACCATTCGTTACGGGCTTTAAAATCCTGAATAAGCGCCGAACTTCCAGGTTGGCGCATGGCGATATCGGCATGAATTAGCCGTGCTTTCTCGCATAAAATAGCTTTACTCACGCTGTCGCCGGGTAGCTGCTTTTCGTGAATCCAAATTAACAAGTTTTTCAACTTCTTCGATTGCACGAGACCGTCGCTTTAAGAGCATGGAAACACCTTTTGCAACAGACGCACCTCTGTCGCTAAATCACACAAACGCACACGTCGTTCATGTTTTTCAATTATCTCCTTCTTAGCGACGGTGATTTTATTGTGTTTCTTCTTGGGCTGAACACGAGCCTGTGGTGGTTTTTTTTCGGTGTCATAATCGTAAAATTATAAGCAAAAACTGCAAGGAGGCGATGGACGTGTGCATTCAATGAGAGGGGGTGTGCAAAGTAGCGTCGGCTGGAGCGCTGTTCGGGTGCCGAAGATCACTCCGCCAGAGCCGAAGGTCGTGTGCTTTCGTGTTCTTCCGCAGAAGATTATGTATTTATGTACACACACTTCCCCGAAGTGTGTAATATGAAAATAGTTCTTATTATGAGGCTTAATATTCATAAATTTGACGTTCGTATGATGAAAAGTTCGTATTATAAGGCGTTCGTAAGTTGAGGTCTCACTGTATATATATATATATATATATATATATATATATATATATATATATATATATAGCTAGCTCTCAGCAGGACAGGACAAGGGGCGCAATGGGCGGCAGGTTTGAATACAAACAATGGTTTTAATAAAGGTTTTCAGGGGGAATTCACAAGTAACAAAGGCAAGAAAAGCGTCTCTTCCAACACATCAATCATCATAAAGTCTCTTGTGAGGTGAAACTGAAGACGGAGTTCTTTTCCATGTGTTTCTAGGCCTCAGGCCTCTTGATGTCCTTCCTAGGTAGCCTAGTCACCTTTAGCAAGGGTCCAAATCCAGTGGTTTGTCGTATGGTCCCAACTGGCGATGAGTTCCATGCAGCAATCAGTTTCTCCACAGAGCACAGCAATGGAGCTTGTCTCCCCGGCCACCACACTCAGAGGTTCTCTGCCTTAAAAGCCTTGCATGCCAATCAAGCCGTGATCAGCCACAGGTGTGGGGTTTGGATGGTGCCAAAACTCTCTCTGGGTGGAGCCATCTTAGGGGAATGTATTTGCATATATATATATATATATATATATATATATATATATATATATATATATATATATATATATATATATATATATATATATATATATATATATATAAACAATATATATATATATATATATATATATATATATATATATATATATATATATATATATATATATATTGTGATGTCACGAGAGGCTGTGTCCTGGAGGGGAAAAGCATCCCCCTAAGATGGCTCCACCCAGAGAGAGTCTTGGCCCCATCCTGTACCTTAGAAGGAAGCTGTTGCCCAGGGAAAAGAACTATTCCACAGTGGAGAAGGAGTGCCTTGCCATTACATGGGCTTTGGAGTCATTACGCTTCTATCTCCTGGGAAGACGTTTCACAGTGATCTCTGATCATGCTCCTCTCCAATGGATGGCCAGGAACAAGGAGACCAACAGCAGAGTAACCAGGTGGTTCTTAAGTCTGCAAGCCTTTAACTTCTCTGTTGTCCACAGGGCTGGCAAGCGCCAAGGCAATGCAGATGCCCTCTCCCGAAGGGAGGCCTTCCTGGCCTGTTTCGCATCGTTCACCCCGCCGAGGACGTCGGTCTCAAGGGGGGGGATGTGTGATGTCACGAGAGGCTGTGTCCTGGAGGGGAAATACATCCCCCTAAGATGGCTCCACCCAGAGAGAGTCTTGGCCCCAGCTGGTGGAAAGCAGCAATTCAAACCACACACCTGCGGCTGATCACGGCTTGATTGGCAAGCGAGGCTCTTAAGGCAGAGAGCCTCTGAGTGTGGAGCTTGGGGAAAGACAAGCTTGATTGCTGTGCTCTGTGAAGAAGTTGATTGCTGCGTGGAACTCATCGCCAGTTGGGACCACACGACTGGACACTGGATTTGAACCTAGCTAAGGTGGCTAGGCTACACGAGGAGGACGTCAAGAGGGGTGAGGCCTAGAGACTCTTGGAAAAGAACTCCGTCTTCACTTTTACCTCAGAAGAGACTTTATTTGGATTTCAGTATCAGAAGAGACTTTATTTGGATTTAAGTATCAGAAGAGACTTTATTTGGATTTAAGTATCAGAAGAGACTTTATTTTGATAAGTATTGGAAGAGACACTTCAAACCTTTGTTGCTTGTGAATTCCCCCTGGAACCCTTGATTAAAACCTTTTGTTTGTATCCAAACCTGTCGTCCATTGCACTTCTTGTACTGTCCCGCTGAGACCTAGCCTCTCATGACATCACATATGGTGGAGGATGCGGGCACTGGACAAGCGTTAGTAAGTGCATGGACATTGATGGTTTGTGTTATGTTTTTTCTAAATTGAAAATATCCTCAATTACAAAAATGGAAGACATTTTGAAAACCCTGCTTGCAAGTCAGGAAGCCCAATATCAGGCCAATTTGGCTCTCCTGGAGGAGCAAACGAGAGCCAATGAACTGAAGGCAGAGGAATTGCTCTTGCAAAAACAAATGGCCGCCAAGAACATGCCCCGGGTGAAGGCGGGTGATTTTTTTAGCCAAGATGGGGGGGACGGATGATATTGAGGCGTACATGCATACGTTTGAAGCAACAGCCACTCGAGAAAAGTGGCCCAAGCAGCAGTGGGTGGGATTGCTTGCACCCTTCCTGACAGGGGAATCTCTGAATGCTGTCCTGGACTTGACCGCAGAAAGGAGCAGACGACTATGATTATCTAAAAGCTGAAATTCTCAGCAGACATGGGCTCACCAAGTTCGGGATGGCACAGCGCTTCCACACCTTCCACACCTGGACTTTGCCTCAAGAAGCAAAACCCCTTACCAAGAAGCAGGTGAGGTCATTCTTAGGCATGGCTGGCTACTATAGACGCTTTATCGCTGACTTTGCTACTATAGCAGCCCCCATGACAGAATTGACGACCAAAAAACACTCCCGATTGGTGAAATGGAGCCCAGAGGCCGAAACGGCCTTCGTCAATCTAAAACAGGTGCTGTGTTCCAGCCCGATCCTGGTGGCACCAGACTTCAGCAAGGACTTCATTGTCCAAGCTGATGCATCAGAAGTTGGTCTGGGGGCTGTACTCTCGCAAGTACATGGAGGAGAGGAACATCCCATCCTGTACCTTAGAAAGAAGCTGTTGTCCGGGGAAAAGAACTATTCCACAGTGGAGAAGGAGTGCCTTGCCATTACATGGGCTTTGGAGTCATTACGCTATCTCCTGGGAAGACGTTTCACAGTGATCTCTGATCATGCTCCTCTCCAATGGATGGCCAGGAACAAGGAGACCAACAGCAGAGTAACCAGGTGGTTCTTAAGTCTGCAAGCCTTTAACTTCTCTGTTGTCCACAGGGCTGGCAAGCGCCAAGGCAATGCAGATGCCCTCTCCCGAAGGGAGGCCTTCCTGGCCTGTTTCGCATCGTTCACCCCGCCGAGGACGTCGGTCTCAAGGGGGGGGATGTGTGATGTCACGAGAGGCTGTGTCCTGGAGGGGAAATACATCCCCCTAAGATGGCTCCACCCAGAGAGAGTCTTGGCCCCAGCTGGTGGAAAGCAGAAATTCAAACCACACACCTGCGGCTGATCACGGCTTGATTGGCAAGCGAGGCTCTTAAGGCAGAGAGCCTCTGAGTGTGGAGCTTGGGGAAAGACAAGCTTGATTGCTGTGCTCTGTGAAGAAGTTGATTGCTGCGTGGAACTCATCGCCAGTTGGGACCACACGACTGGACACTGGATTTGAACTTAGCTAAGGTGGCTAGGCTACATGAGGAGGACGTCAAGAGGGATGAGGCCTAGAGACTCTTGGAAAAGAACTCCGTCTTCAGTTTTACCTCAGAAGAGACTTTATTTGGATTTCAGTATCAGAAGAGACTTTATTTGGATTTAAGTATCAGAAGAGACTTTATTTGGATTTAAGTATCAGAAGAGACTTTATTTTGATAAGTATTGGAAGAGACACTTCAAACCTTTGTTGCTTGTGAATTCCCCCTGGAACCCTTGATTAAAACCTTTTGTTCGTATCCAAACCTGTCGTCCATTGCACTTCTTGTCCTGTCCCGCTGAGACCTAGCCTCTCATGACATCACATATGGTGGAGGATGCGGGCACTGGACAAGCGTTAGTAAGTGCATGGACATTGATGGTTTGTGTTATGTTTTTTCTAAATTGAAAATATCCTCAATTACAAAAATGGAAGACATTTTGAAAACCCTGCTTGCAAGTCAGGAAGCCCAATATCAGGCCAATTTGGCTCTCCTGGAGGAGCAAACGAGAGCCAATGAACTGAAGGCAGGGGAATTGCTCTTGCAAAAACAAATGGCCGCCAAGAACATGCCCCGTGTGAAGGCGGGTGATTTTTTTAGCCAAGATGGGGGGGACGGATGATATTGAGGCGTACCTGCATACGTTTGAAGCAACAGCCACTCGAGAAAAGTGGCCCAAGCAGCAGTGGGTGGGATTGCTTGCACCCTTCCTGACAGGGGAATCGCTGAATGCTGCCCTGGACTTGACCGCAGACAGAGCAGACGACTATGATTATCTAAAAGCTGAAATTCTCAGCAGACATGGGATCACCAAGTTCGGGATGGCACAGCGCTTCCACACCTTCCACACCTGGATTTTGCCTCAAGAAGCAAAACCCCTTACCAAGAAGCAGGTGAGGTCATTCTTAGGCATGGCTGGCTACTATAGACGCTTTATCGCTGACTTTGCTACTATAGCAGCCCCCATGACAGAATTGACGACCAAAAAACACTCCCGATTGGTGAAATGGAGCCCAGAGGCCGAAACGGCCTTCGTCAATCTAAAACAGGCACTGTGTTCCAGCCCGATCCTGGTGGCACCAGACTTCAGCAAGGACTTCATTGTCCAAGCTGATGCATCAGAAGTTGGTCTGGGGGCTGTACTCCCGCAAGTACATGGAGGAGAGGAACATCCCATCCTGTACCTTAGAAGGAAGCTGTTGCCCGGGGAAAAGAACTATTCCACAGTGGAGAAGGAGTGCCTTGCCATTACATGGGCTTTGGAGTCATTACGCTATCTCCTGGGAAGACGTTTCACAGTGATCTCTGATCATGCTCCTCTCCAATGGATAGCCAGGAACAAGGAGACCAACAGCAGAGTAACCAGGTGGTTCTTAAGTCTGCAAGCCTTTAACTTCTCTGTTGTCCACAGGGCTGGCAAGCGCCAAGGCAATGCAGATGCCCTCTCCCGAAGGGAGGCCTTCCTGGCCTGTTTCGCATCGTTCACCCCGCCGAGGACGTCGGTCTCAAGGGGGGGATGTGTGATGTCACGAGAGGCTGTGTCCTGGAGGGGAAATACATCCCCCTAAGATGGCTCCACCCAGAGAGAGTCTTGGCCCCAGCTGGTGGAAAGCAGCAATTCAAACCACACACCTGCGGCTGATCACGGCTTGATTGGCAAGCGAGGCTCTTAAGGCAGAGAGCCTCTGAGTGTGGAGCTTGGGGAAAGACAAGCTTGATTGCTGTGCTCTGTGAAGAAGTTGATTGCTGCGTGGAACTCATCGCCAGTTGGGACCACACGACTGGACACTGGATTTGAACCTAGCTAAGGTGGCTAGGCTACATCAGGAGGACGTCAAGAGGGGTGAGGCCTAGAGACTCTTGGAAAAGAACTCCGTCTTCACTTTTACCTCAGAAGAGACTTTATTTGGATTTCAGTATCAGAAGAGACTTTATTTGGATTTAAGTATCAGAAGAGACTTTATTTTGATAAGTATTGGAAGAGACACTTCAAACCTTTGTTGCTTGTGAATTCCCCCTGGAACCCTTGATTAAAACCTTTTGTTTGTATCCAAACCTGTCGTCCATTGCACTTCTTGTCCTGTCCCGCTGAGACCTAGCCTCTCATGACATCACATATGGTGGAGGATGCGGGCACTGGACAAGCGTTAGTAAGTGCATGGACATTGATGGTTTGTGTTATGTTTTTTCTAAATTGAAAATATCCTCAATTACAAAAATGGAAGACATTTTGAAAACCCTGCTTGCAAGTCAGGAAGCCCAATATCAGGCCAATTTGGCTCTCCTGGAGGAGCAAACGAGAGCCAATGAACTGAAGGCAGAGGAATTGCTCTTGCAAAAACAAATGGCCGCCAAGAACATGCCCCGGGTGAAGGCGGGTGATTTTTTTAGCCAAGATGGGGGGGACGGATGATATTGAGGCGTACCTGCATACGTTTGAAGCAACAGCCACTCGAGAAAAGTGGCCCAAGCAGCAGTGGGTGGGATTGCTTGCACCCTTCCTGACAGGGGAATCTCTGAATGCTGTCCTGGACTTGACCGCAGACAGAGCAGACGACTATGATTATCTAAAAGCTGAAATTCTCAGCAGACATGGGCTCACCAAGTTTGGGATGGCACAGCGCTTCCACACCTTCCACACCTGGACTTTGCCTCAAGAAGCAAAACCCCTTACCAAGAAGCAGGTGAGGTCATTTTTAGGCATGGCTTGCTACTATAGACGCTTTATCGCTGACTTTGCTACTATAGCAGCCCCCATGACAGAATTGACGACCAAAAAACACTCCCGATTGGTGAAATGGAGCCCAGAGGCCGAAACGGCCTTCGTCAATCTAAAACAGGCGCTGTGTTCCAGCCCGATCCTGGTGGCACCAGACTTCAGCAAGGACTTCATTGTCCAAGCTGATGCATCAGAAGTTGGTCTGGGGGCTGTACTCTCGCAAGTACATGGAGGAGAGGAACATCCCATCCTGTACCTTAGAAGGAAGCTGTTGCCCGGGGAAAAGAAGTATTCCACAGTGGAGAAGGAGTGCCTTGCCATTACATGGGCTTTGGAGTCATTACGCTATCTCCTGGGAAGACGTTTCACAGTGATCTCTGATCATGCTCCTCTCCAATGGATGGCCAGGAACAAGGAGACCAACAGCAGAGTAACCAGGTGGTTCTTAAGTCTGCAAGCCTTTAACTTCTCTGTTGTCCACAGGGCTGGCAAGCGCCAAGGCAATGCAGATGCCGTCTCCCGAAGGGAGGCCTTCCTGGCCTGTTTCGCATCGTTCACCCCGCCGAGGACGTCGGTCTCAAGGGGGGGGGGATGTGTGATGTCACGAGAGGCTGTGTCCTGGAGGGGAAATAAATCCCCCTAAGATGGCTCCACCCAGAGAGAGTCTTGGCCCCAGCTGGTGGAAAGCAGCAATTCAAACCACACACCTGCGGCTGATCACGGCTTGATTGGCAAGCGAGGCTCTTAAGGCAGAGAGCCTCTGAGTGTGGAGCTTGGGGAAAGACAAGCTCGATTGCTGCGCTCTGTGAAGAAGTTGATTGCTGCGTGGAACTCATCGCCAGTTGGGACCACACGACTGGACACTGGATTTGAACCTAGCTGAGGTGGCTAGGCTACATGAGGAGGACGTCAAGAGGGGTGAGGCCTAGAGACTCTTGGAAAAGAACTCCGTCTTCACTTTTACCTCAGAAGAGACTTTATTTGGATTTCAGTATCAGAAGAGACTTTATTTGGATTTAAGTATCAGAAGAGAATTTATTTTGATAAGTATTGGAAGAGACACTGTTCAAACCTTTGTTGCTTGTGAATTCCCCCTGGAACCCTTGATTAAAACCTTTTGTTTGTATCCAAACCTGTCGTCCATTGCACTTCTTGTCCTGTCCCGATGAGAGCTAGCCTCTCATGATATCACATATGGTGGAGGATGCGGGCACCGGACAAGCGTTAGTAAGTGCATGGACATTGATAGTTTGTGTTATGTTTTTTTTTCTAAATTTGAGCACAACAATCCTGTCTTTAGAAGACATTTTGAAAACCATTCTTGCAAGTCAGGAAGCCCAATATCAGGCCAATTTGGCTCTCCTGGAGGAGCAAAAGAGAGCCAATGAACTGAAGGCAGAGGAATTGCTCTTGCAGAAACAAATGGCCGCCAAGAATATTCCCCGGGTGAAGGCGCGTGATTTTTTAGCCAAGATGGGGGGGGGGGGATGATATTGAGGCGTACCTGCATACGTTTGAAGCAACCGACACTCGAGAAAAGTGGCCCAAGCAGCAGTGGGTGGGATTGCTTGCACCCTTCCTGACAGGGGAATCGCTGAATGCTGTCCTGGACTTGACCGCAGACAGAGCAGAAGACTACGGCTATTTAAAAGCTGAAATTCTCAGCAGACATGGGCTCACCAAGTTCGGGATGGCACAGCGCTTCCACACCTTCCACACCTGGACTTTGCCTCAAGAAGCAAAACCCCTTACCAAGAAGCAGGTGAGGTCATTTTTAGGCATGGCTTGCTACTATAGACGCTTTATCGCTGACTTTGCTACTATAGCAGCCCCCATGACAGAATTGACGACCAAAAAACACTCCCGATTGGTGAAATGGAGCCCAGAGGCCGAAACGGCCTTCGTCAATCTAAAACAGGCGCTGTGTTCCAGCCCGATCCTGGTGGCACCAGACTTCAGCAAGGACTTCATTGTCCAAGCTGATGCATCAGAAGTTGGTCTGGGGGCTGTACTCTCGCAAGTACATGGAGGAGAGGAACATCCCATCCTGTACCTTAGAAGGAAGCTGTTGCCCGGGGAAAAGAAGTATTCCACAGTGGAGAAGGAGTGCCTTGCCATTACATGGGCTTTGGAGTCATTACGCTATCTCCTGGGAAGACGTTTCACAGTGATCTCTGATCATGCTCCTCTCCAATGGATGGCCAGGAACAAGGAGACCAACAGCAGAGTAACCAGGTGGTTCTTAAGTCTGCAAGCCTTTAACTTCTCTGTTGTCCACAGGGCTGGCAAGCGCCAAGGCAATGCAGATGCCGTCTCCCGAAGGGAGGCCTTCCTGGCCTGTTTCGCATCGTTCACCCCGCCGAGGACGTCGGTCTCAAGGGGGGGGGGATGTGTGATGTCACGAGAGGCTGTGTCCTGGAGGGGAAATAAATCCCCCTAAGATGGCTCCACCCAGAGAGAGTCTTGGCCCCAGCTGGTGGAAAGCAGCAATTCAAACCACACACCTGCGGCTGATCACGGCTTGATTGGCAAGCGAGGCTCTTAAGGCAGAGAGCCTCTGAGTGTGGAGCTTGGGGAAAGACAAGCTCGATTGCTGCGCTCTGTGAAGAAGTTGATTGCTGCGTGGAACTCATCGCCAGTTGGGACCACACGACTGGACACTGGATTTGAACCTAGCTGAGGTGGCTAGGCTACATGAGGAGGACGTCAAGAGGGGTGAGGCCTAGAGACTCTTGGAAAAGAACTCCGTCTTCACTTTTACCTCAGAAGAGACTTTATTTGGATTTCAGTATCAGAAGAGACTTTATTTGGATTTAAGTATCAGAAGAGAATTTATTTTGATAAGTATTGGAAGAGACACTGTTCAAACCTTTGTTGCTTGTGAATTCCCCCTGGAACCCTTGATTAAAACCTTTTGTTTGTATCCAAACCTGTCGTCCATTGCACTTCTTGTCCTGTCCCGATGAGAGCTAGCCTCTCATGATATCACATATGGTGGAGGATGCGGGCACCGGACAAGCGTTAGTAAGTGCATGGACATTGATAGTTTGTGTTATGTTTTTTTTTCTAAATTTGAGCACAACAATCCTGTCTTTAGAAGACATTTTGAAAACCATTCTTGCAAGTCAGGAAGCCCAATATCAGGCCAATTTGGCTCTCCTGGAGGAGCAAAGGAGAGCCAATGAACTGAAGGCAGAGGAATTGCTCTTGCAGAAACAAATGGCCGCCAAGAATATTCCCCGGGTGAAGGCGCGTGATTTTTTAGCCAAGATGGGGGGGGGGGGGATGATATTGAGGCGTACCTGCATACGTTTGAAGCAACCGACACTCGAGAAAAGTGGCCCAAGCAGCAGTGGGTGGGATTGCTTGCACCCTTCCTGACAGGGGAATCGCTGAATGCTGTCCTGGACTTGACCGCAGACAGAGCAGAAGACTACGGCTATTTAAAAGCTGAAATTCTCAGCAGACATGGGCTCACCAAGTTCGGGATGGCACAGCGCTTCCACACCTGGACTTTCCAGCCAGACCAACCTCCACGGGCACAGATGCATGAATTGGCCCGCATCGCACGGAAGTGGCTGGAACCGGAAAGGAGCACGGCAGCTGAGGTGGTCGAGGCCATTGTCGTGGATCGCTACTTACGAGCCCTGCCCTATGAGGCAAAAAAGATCATCAGTCAGCAGTCGCTGACTACTGTCTGTCAAACAGTGGCAGCAGTGGAACAGTACCAGGCCACAGCGGAGATGCTGCGAACAACCAGGAAGGAAACCGGCAACACATCCCCATCCCGGACTGAAATGGCCCACACAAAGGTGCCCAAGCTCCCCAACACAGCCAAGATTGCTCCAGGTAGTGACAGAAGTCCACCCAGGCAGTGGCGGACGCCCAGTGGCACCGAAACCAGACGATGCTACAGATGCGGAGAGACGGGACACATCTCATGGCAGTGTGGAAAACCAGCGGAAGAGTCCATACCGACCGCTGACTCTTCCAGTGCCCACCCTGCTCACTATGCCTCCCTCCTGGGGGGTAGTGAAAGCTCACTAACAAGACCCCCCACCTGTCCAGTGACGGTGAATCAACAGGATGTTGAAGCCCTGCTGTACTCCGGAAGCCTGGTCACCTTGGTGCGCCAAACGCTGGTGGATCCAAGCAGTTTGTCTCCAGAGAAAACCCTTCCAGTCTCCTGCGTCCACGGAGACACCAGAGAGTACCACACTACTGAACTCACCATGACCACAACCAAGGGAATCATCCGCACGGTAGCCGGTGTGGTTGACTCTCTCCCTGTCCCCCTCCTGATTGGACGCGACTGCCCGGCCTTTCACCCACTGTGGAGAGAAACACAGGAAAGACTGGCCCGACTACCTCGGAAGGCGAGAGGTAGGACGCGTGTAGTGAATACCCAAGCCTACCCCTCTGATTCACTCTCCCCAGCCTGTGCCCTCCTAGGGACAGCACATGCACCACCAGAGACGGAGTCTGGCCCAGAGAGCGCCGAGGAAACTCCAGCCCCAGAAAATCTCCCGGCTTCCAGTGGTGATGAGAACCTCTAACAGGCCGGAATGGTACAGCCCAGTTACAGGATCCTACCCTTGCCAACGCCATGAAGAATGTGCAGGTCTTAGAGGGTGTAGTACTGGGGGAAAGGACAAGCCCCACATACCCCCATTTTGCGGTTGACCGGGGGCTGTTATACCAGGTGACGAAGCAAAAGGATGAAGTACGTGTACAACTTCTTGTGCCACAACCACACCGAGCCACAGTACTGGACTTGGCACACACACACCTGCTAGGGGGACACTTTAAGTATCAGAAGATACTTTATTTTGATAAGTATTGGAAGAGACACTATTCAAACCTTTGTTGCTTGTGAATTCCCCCTGGAACCCTTGATTAAAACCTTTTGTTTGTATCCAAACCTGTCGTCCATTGCACTTCTTGTCCTGTCCCGATGAGAGCTAGCCTCTCATGATATCACAATATATATATATATATATATATATATATATATATATATATATATATATATATATATATATATATATATATATATATATATATATATATTATATCGTAAAGTATATCGATATTCAAGGGAGTCCAAAAAAATATCGATATAACCGGGAGTATCGATATATCCGACCCTGTTTGCATGTAATTTTATCCGCGCGTGCATAGAAATAGTATCGATATAACCGGGACTATCGATATATCCGATATCGATATAACGAGACTTTACTGTATATATACCACCACAGCTGGCGGAGTGATCTTCGGTGGAAGCACACGACCGAACAGCACCAGAGGTTAAGTTACCAACAGTCCTTATGGAAGGTGACTTTCCTTCCATAAGCCATCAACGACCATCAAAAAGGTAAATAAAACTTTATTTTACAGCACAGTTTATTTCTTTAATTACAGTCGTCATGTAATGCGCCTCTCTTTCCAAACAGCTATTTCCTTTGACCTTCGACCTCCAACGCCATTCCATCAAGCCATAAATGACCATCGCAAATGTAAATAAAATGACTATGATACAATGCAGTGTATTTCTTTCATTACACTACAATAGCACATTTATTATACATAGAATAAGGTACGTTGTGTGTAGTTTTAAGGCTTATTTAGTTGAAAAGTATATTTTATGGAAACCCGGGAAGGGATTATTCCCATTTTAATGGTTTCCTATGGGATTTTTTTTTTTTTTTTTTTTGAGATACACACTTTTCGCCTTACACACTCTGTCTGGGAACCAATTAAGTTGGTAAGTTGAGGTCTCACTGTATATACATGCTGTTCCTAGCACCTATATATATACACAGTAAATTCTCGTTATATCGATATTCTCGGGAGTCGGAAAAAATATCGATATAACCGGACTATCGATATACAGTAAAGTCTCGTTATATCGATATCGGATATATCGATAGTCCCGGTTATATCGATACTATTTCTATCAGTGACGTGCGGTGAGGTTCATGGCTGGTGAGGCACTGACGTCATCATAGTCAGATTTACAAACATATGAACTCTACAGAGTAGTTTATTCACCATTTGATTGGCAACAGTTAACGTATTTTGTTTAAAATTTAATGTCAGCATTCTTTATATACTGTATACAAACTGTAGCATAGAAAAAAATAATTAAAAAAAAACGTTTTTATCGTGTTACGTTTAGTCCATGCGCCGCTCCTTCTGAAGAAAGGCATCGATAACTTCTTTGTAGAAGCCTTCCTTATCTTTCTTCAGTTTTAAAAGTCTCTCTGTCTCAACGGAGATGACTGCCAGTGAAGAAAGTCGTCCTTGATCAGTCCTGTTCCGACTGTATGTTTTCAGTGCTGAGAATGACAACCTCGTCTATTTCTACAGCAACAAATGGGGCTGCACCGATCTCCTTTTTAATGTCATTTCTAATGACATCACCAACTGCTTCAATTAAATCGTTCTGTATTCTGTTTCACAGGCTAGAAAATACAGTGGATGTCCCAAAATGACTCGCTAGCGAAAGCATGTAATAGTTCAACATAGTAGCCACGATTAGCGGAGCCTTTACTTTCATCATTTCCACGAAATGCCAGCTGTTGTATGGCAAGGAAGCAGGTGGCATTGATGAGATCTTTTAAAAGCTCCCGCTTCTCCTTTACCTTAGCATTGTCGATGCTGATGTTGAGTCTTCGCTCATTTTGATGAGGCTCCGTTGTAAATTTTTCAGCTCGCAATATCCCATTTGAGTCCAGACATTGTCACAATTTGAGAACAGAAGGCAGAAAAAGCAGAAAAGGCGGTTTCTTGCTGGACATCCACACAGCCAGCCTTTTCGTGTGTACCAGTCCGCCTGAAAAGAGCGATTATTGTCTCCCGTTGTCTGAAGCAAATAGCGATATGCAGAAGGACAGCAATGCAGTCTCACTGCAGAGCAAGCCAGCACAGTAAGCATAGTGATTGCGCAATCCATGGTGAGGCTCAGCCGGCTGCTGCCTCACCGCTCGTCTCTACTTAGTATTTGAACGGTAAATGTGAAAATTCAGCGATTTTGAAAAAAATCCTAAAACGGTGAAGTTAAATGGACAACAACTTTACAGTACAAATCACTAAATACATATAACTGTTTAATTTATTTTTTCATTTGATATTTCCATGACAGCTTTCCATGATGACAGGTGAGGCACTGCCTCCCCTGCTTCCACTGACTGCACGTCACTGATTTCTATGCACACACTGAGAAAATTACATGCAAACAGGGTCGGATATATCGATAGTCCCGGTTATATCGATATTTTTTGGGACTCCCTTGAATATCGATATAACGAGACTTTACTGTATCCGATCCTGTGGCATGTAAATTTTCTCCTTGCGTTCATACAAATAGTATCGTAATAAGCAGTACTATCGATATAACCGATATCGATATAATGAGACTTTACTGTATATGCTATATATATACATGCTGTTCCTTGCACTGCACTTTATATATATATATATATATATATATATATATATATATATATATATATATATATATATATATATATATATATATATATATATATATATATATATATATATACATACTTGAGAATGCTTTTGTCTTTTTTCTCAGAACCATACATTCCTAAAACTTTTGTCAGGCACAGGCGATGCCCAAAAAGAACCATGTTGGAATCTCCAGATGGGCAGTATTCAGACTGTGATCCGCAAACCATGTAATCCACCCGCCCAGATCCTACATTGGTATGTCGTACATCGGCATGGCTTCTAAACTTAGCCCTTGGAAGAAAAAAAATCATTAAAGACGTTAAAAATAAAGACAACTTTGACTTTTTTATTTTCAAAGCATATGGTAATTCTATCAGACAACGAGCTGAATAATCTCGGAGACTTTTTATTTGAGTGTTTCAACGCAGTGTCGTAAAAGCGTAACACATTTCAAACAAAATGTCACCAAATTAAAACATCAGTGCTTCATCAACAGAATTGGATGAACATTTTACATATAAGCGAGCGGAATGCATGGAACGGAGTGGGAGTGTTTTTCTCTGGAGAGAGTGAAAATCAATCTCTTCCTTAAGTGACCTCAAGTATAGCTCCCTACCTTTCAGTAAGCATCTCAGTTTAACCCTGTGGTCACATTTCCTCCTGCATGGTTAGTCTTCTTGGTTTTTGTAGCCCAACTCGCCGCGCATTTGTACATCTGTTTGACATGAGATTGGGTTTAAGTCTCTGAGGGAATGTTGCAAAACACATGAAATGATCCGTCATGACTGTGCTTCAGCGATGCAACGGTGAAGAAACAGCAGAAGCTTTGCTGATATTTGTAGCCATGAAAGTCATTAGACGTTTATCCTGAAACTGCACATGTAATCATTTTACTATTAAAGAATATTGATGAGCTAAATTCTTTCATCCTATAATGGTCAACCATGCCCATTTTGTAGAGAGTTAAAAGTCACATCTTAAAGCTTTAAAAGACTCCACCTCACAGGGCAAGTCAACGCCAAAATGGCTTGTTTTCTGAAACCAATGCATGATTTGCTGTTGAGCAACTGTGATGTCATTTTCAATCGACAGCAGTGGCAAAATGGCCACGCTTGAGATGGACAACGATAGATTTGAAATGCTTAACCTATTGTCCACAAATGCAATTTTAATCAGAGTTCCAAGTTTCATTGGGGCTCTGTTCAACATTTTGTGTTGACTACCCCTTTGACCTGCTTCAAGACAATGTAACTTCCCTTTTTCTTCTGTTTTCATATCGTGCTCTTCTAATCACTAATGGTTCCAGCTGGTCCCTTGAATTTCTAAATCTCGGGCACAGTAAAAAAAAATCCAAAACACACTTGCATAGCTCCTGATGTATGTATTCTGGACTAGTGTGGTTTTCTGAATCCTTGCATAACAGCATTGAGAATTTGTAATGAGTGTTTCAAAAACAAGCCGAAAAACAAGCAAAAATACACACACAGAGTTGGTCATTTGATGGTGGCTGAAGTGGGCTCTGGTGAGGTGTTTAGGATTATGTGCACTACTGTGGTGTCTTACGCAACAGTGTTAACATAAGTGCCAAATGACATAAAAAGCCAACGAAAAAGCAAAATGCATGCATTGTGTCAGTCCTTGAACTTAATGCTCATGAGGTGTACTGGCCCAGGAATTGTATTTGCACTTTTGGGGACAAAATGCTATCAAAGCCAATGAAAAAATAAAATGTATGCTCAGACTCCGTTCTCGTTGAATTCCACACTGTACAACTTCAGGTGCATTTCACTTTAGAGCGGTGAAATTTAAAATGATGATTGTACATTCGCTTATTTCATAAGTTCATGTGGTAAAACACAACATTGCTCAAAATGGCGAGATGATCAGAACTGCAAAGTAAGCTCCCAAAACCTGCCCAACCCCAAAACCGAGTTCCCCGCTAATATACAAACACAACCACACAGGAACAGATCCTTGCCAATAGTCCAGATGTGAGGGGGAGGAAGAATGGGAAGGGCGCGGGGGTAAGTGGAGGGGGGTTAAAAAACAACACGAAAAGTCAAGGATTGTGTCCATTTACACCATCGCTCATGCTCAGCTCGAACAACGGCCTTTGGGAGCGCGTGGGAGGACTCATCACCAACTATTGTATCTCGGACGCATCAATAACCAAAGCTTCCCCATATGTTTGCACCCGAGCAAACAAATGCACTTCAGCAACCTCTGGAAAATGACAACGTCTGACCGAGCTAAAGTCTAGGCAGACTTTGTTTAAATTTGTTTGAATGTGCTTGACTAATAGCAGCTTTCATATCTGTGCAAAGATTTACCAACCGCCCCTCCCCATCCCCCAATCTTTTTTGGACGCAGCCTTTTCACAGAAGCAAAAGACACAGCGTTTTGCTGGTGTCTGTCGGGGATATTAATAGTCATCTCAAGCCTATAGTTTGAGGGAAGCCTTCTGAGTGTGCAGCTTTGCCAAAGTTCTTGATTTACCAACCAAACCTGCAATTATGCGTACACCACACAAATACCAATTTGGGTGTGTAGAAGGAACCAGTGGCGGCTTAAGGAGAATGCCAGAGCAAAACGATCTACACAGTTGGACTATGTGGCTTTATTACGTTGGATTTAGGGAGGTGGGGGAATAACCCCATCATGCTAAAGCACAATGTATGCATGCTTACGTCTTCCATGCCCTTGTGTGCGGCACAGTGGAGCGCTAATAACATAGTGTAGTTTCCACAGTCATTGTACTGCAATTCAACTGGTATTTATCATAACTATGCAGTGCAAAACAGTTAAAGCACATCACGTTTTTCTGTCTGAGTGAGACGACGGAGATGGAACTTCTGGATTCCAGTTACGGCGGTGTCATAAAGACACAAATAGGGGGAATTTGCAGAAAGCTGATCCCTCCAAAGTTTTTTCGTCTTGTTGCGGCGCTGAGTGGGAGTCAAATATTGGTCTCCCTGAATGTGGAACGGTCGGGGATTTTGTTTTTCCAAGTCAAAATGAGTGCCTACTGTGCTTGCCCCCATTATGCCTCATTGCTGTGTTCTTCTTTTTCTCCCACAAAATACACCGCACACAAGAGGGATAAAAGCTACGCCTCAACAACCAAAACCACTTCCTTACTTTGGTCCTTCTATTTTCCACCACAGCGTTTGGTGCCTTACAGAAGACCAAAGGGATATGAATAATCAACCTTGGCTCCATCTGACAGAAAAGAACCCTGGTAATGCATAAGTCATACAGTGCTTTCTTTCTCTCAAACAGTTTATTTGGAGGCACGGTTGAATGAGATGAGGGGAACCGGAACTGGTTAAATAGGAGGCACCAGATGGTCAAATAAACAAAATTCCCGACGCGTTGCGAAGTCAGCAAGGCTAAAATTAATAATAGGACCTATGCAATTAACAATATTATTGAGTTCAGATACAAGGCAAAAACTGTATTTATTTATTTTTGTTAGTTTAGTTTTTTTAATAAACGCCTTTTATTCATTCACTTGAATAAATTCTGCCTTCCACATGTGTAAATAAACAAGCATCTGGGTGTCACATGGCATAGCGAGAAACTTTAACACTTGAGGGAGTGAGTTCTATTTTATTAAATGATGTATTTATTTCAGCTTGTCCTTTTGTCCAAAACATGTATTTTAATATACAATACGTAGTCGACAAAGGGAGATTTCTTGAGAAAATTAGGGAAGATGTGTATGCACCATTCTTTCTCATGATTTCGCCTGCTGTGCGAGAAATTCAAATGGGGTCAGCGGTCCGTGCAAGAACAATAGCGACTATGAATGAAACTAAAAACAATTAGTACCATATTTTCTAACAAGGATGAAGAGATGTTGATTCGTCTTGAGTGGATAATTGAATAGGATTTGCCTTTATTAGTCTCGCAGTGGAGAAATATAATAATAATAATAATAATAATAATAATAATAATAATAATAATAATAATAATAATAATGCACCACACGGCAAAGTGGCGAAGAGTGTCTCAAAGAAGGATGGCCGCGGTTTGCGGAAAGAGTGTGTACAGACTTCTGCTAATCATTTGTGCGTGTTTCTAGTCGCATTTTTACATGGTATTGGTCAATCGGGAGAGATCAATGAATTTTGCCTCACAACAAGTGGATACAAAAAAACAGAATCAGACACATGGTTGCAGTTTAATTTGTGGATCAAAGTTTGATCAAGAATAACAAAGAATTTGTCTTGATTTTGCAGTTAAGGATGTTGCCACCGGAAAAGAAATAGGATGTTTGAAAAACAACTTCAGACAATAAAAGGAGTAGAGTGAATGTTCCCATGACAGAAATGGGATCGTTGACTTTCTGCGTATGATGAAGTGACTAGCAAGACGTCATCTTTGTGATCTCATTGAAGTCAAATAGAATAAAGAAAGAACATTTTTACGCTTGGTTCCTTTGACGAAACGTTCAACCCAGCTTACATTATTTTGTGATATAAATGTGATAGGGGATATACCTAAACACCAACAAAGATGAAATGTCAGTTCTTGTTATGTTTGGCGGCACCGTGGTGGCATGTTGACAAAAGACATTGTTGATGTTGTGCCAAAAATTAAACAGAGGCTCAGAGGGGATCAAGCCTTTTTAGTTGCTGGTCTCACTCTGGAATGACCTGCCACTGAACATTCGTCAAGCCCCTTCGCTGCCCATCTTTAAACCCCGTCTCAAAACTCACTTGTACTCTTTGGCATTTGACTTGGCATGATTCCGACTTGATCTTGGTCTCACTCCCTGGTGCTTTCTACTATCTTTGTGACTACTTTATTTCCTGTATATGATAGCTGTGCATGTTAAGCGCTTTGTTACAGCTTCAGCTATTGTTAAAGCGCAATATGAATCAATGTGTATATTATTGTATGTTTCAAATTCCCACAATTGCCAAGTCAACGTGCTCATTCACCATTCACCAAGGCAAAGAGGAAGTGCTTTTGAATGTGGAAGTAGATGGCGTCTACGCCGGTTGGGTTGGTAAGCCACAATTAGGTTGCATTTGACAGGCGTCGGGCCGGAACCTCCGATATCACAATTTCATTTCACAAATTTACATTTTTGTTCAGTCCACATACAATATGTGGGTGATTTTTATTTTTTGCTATTTATTGGTATTTATCAAATATTCATCTTTTCCTTTCGGCTTTTCGCTTCCGCGGTCGCCACAGCGAATCAGTGTCCTCCATCTCACCCGGTTTTGTGCATCCTCTTCTCTCACACCAGCTACCTTCATGTCCTCTTTGACAACATTTATAAACCCCCCCTTATGCCTTCCTTTTGGTCTCCTGCCTGGCATTTCAAGTCTCAGCATCCTTCTCCCAATATATTCACTCTCTCTCCTCTGTACATCTCCAAACCATCTCAGTCTGGTCTCGCTGACTTCCTCTCCAAAGCCTTTAATGTGAATTGACCCTCTGATATACTCATTCCTGATCCTATCCAACCTGGTCACTCCCAAAGAAAACCTCAACATCTTCATCTCTGCTACCTCCAGTTCTGCTTCCTGTCTTTTCTTCAGTGGCACTGTCTCCAGGCCAAACATCATGGCTGGTCTCACCACAGTTTTATACACCTTTCTTTTCTCTTCTTAATCGGTCGAGGCTCAGGTTTACAACGACCTGAGCCGTGACTGATCCGGTATCAGATCCAGAGGTTTGATTCGTATGTTTGTTTTGGCCAAAATTTCACATCGAATGCCCTTCCTGACACAACCCTCTGTATGTGTCACGTCTGTTCGAGGAGTGGTGACACAGGCTCGAGGGACGAAGAAAGGTAGCAAGGGGTGGATCCGAAATACACGGTGGAGACGGTAAATTTAAGAAAGGTTTTTACTGAGAGACATAAAGCAAACAGGAAATTAGGCAACTGAGTAGAACAGCGTAACAGACCTGCGTGCTGCTGGGTGACAAGGAACTACGGAGAATACACTGGCGCGGACCGAGCGGGAATGAGTGACTTTTATAGCCAAAAGGCACAATTAATGGAATGAGAAACAGGTGAGTGAGTCCGGAGAGCAGGGAGGGGAGGGGCCCACTCCTGCCGCAGAGAAGGATGTGACAGGAGGGAAGGGGCACGCTCCTGGCGCTGAGGAGGATGTGACAGTATGTATCTGGGCTTGGAACCGGCACAATAAGACACTGGCTTGTGTCCCCTTGTGGTATTTTTCAAATGAATTACCAATAAAAAAATGCTGAAATTTGTTTGCTCCCGTTGACAATATAATGTAAATGGACAAACATGGCCATGAACATAGATTCCTTCACACTCCAGCGGTACAAGAGATACGACTCGTCGTAGCCATTGGTAGTCGCAATAAAAAGAGTAAAACGCAGCTCAGTCAAATCATTTCCAGGTCAAACTGAATTCAGAGAAATGAATACAAGAATAGTAGTTGTTTCAAGGAATTACCAGACAAGGTGGGGCCGATAAATGCAGTTTTGCTTTATTTGAAGTTAAAAAGCACAAGCCCCGAGTTGCAAGCTGAAGCTGGGTGTTTTTTTTTGTACAAAACTGAGGTCGAACCTGCCTATGCTGGAAGGGAATGCGTTGTATTCTAGCCTTAAGTGTATAATCACAGGGTTTGGTTAAAAACGCTCTCCCATTTTGCTGTCTTGTCTGTTGTCGATTACCGGCGATATGTTCGTACATGAATAACGCACCGTGACTCAGAAAGCCACTGCACAATGAATTCATATTTGTGATTATACCCACAAACTGAAATTATTGACTGGCAACATACAGGTGACGCAAATCTTAATTTTGTCAGTTTGCAAGGTGGTTATGGCAGTTGTGGATCCCAAAAAGCAGGCAGGAGGGACCAGCAGGTTGTATTTGAGAAATTGTATTAAAATAAACAGGAACAAAAACTAAAACATCAAAAAACATTCAAACAGAAAAATACAAAGTATTAAATAAAAACCAAGAGTAAATGTCTGCCAAGATGAAACAAACACATGCACAGCATACAATGCAATGAATGCACTGCACAATGCATACAGCATACAATGAACCGACGCCGAATGGTCGTGCCGGGAGTCCTTTTGTCTGACACTGATTGGAACGACCAGCACCTGTGCAGGTGCAGGCGGGGCCGTCACCGCCACCCGTTGGTCGCCAACGAGATCATGACAAGTTTAGCAATGTGGAAGGTGACGTTAAGTTTTTGCGATACAGCCACAAGATCATGACCATGAGCTAACAAAGAAAACAACACGCATCGGAAAAAAATGGCCCAACTCGGAAAGGTTGGAAACAGTGAATTCTAATTAAAGTCAGCGGCGAGCCGTGCATGTCAACCCTTGGCATTCAGTAGTGGTACGTATGAATCAATCCACAGCCGGAAGTATGGTGTGATTTACTACACGTCCACTGACCAGGAAGTAACTTGTGACTGGAAGAAACTTAAGAAATACTGTCATTAAACTATTCAAATTTTTGCTATGAACATGTGGATTCATAATAACCTCATAAAATTCCAGTAGTATTTGCTCTTTATACTAGCTTCGAAGCTGGCCAACCTTAATGATGTTCATCTATCTTTGAAAAGTCCGTCTTGAAAATGGCCTTAACAGTATATCTGCAACTAAATCCATTTCTTCTCCTTCTTCAGCCATTGTGGGTTGACAAAACCACGATTAAATCAACACAAAAATATATCTGCTTATGCAGCTCGCTACAGACACAGTGTACTCGCTCTGGCCAGAATGCTCTTATCACTAGCGGCTGGTAATATTGTGATTGACTAGTGCCAATCATGTGACTAGCCAATCACAGTTTGCAAGAACTGTGATGTTTTCAGCGCCTTCCAGCAGGCCTTGAGTTGTCAACTCAAAATCGGATTGGTTTTAAAGCAACAGTTTCATCAACATAGATTTTTATGCTTGGGGGCCCGCAAAACTGATTGTGATGGCACACGGGTAGATTTCTGGCCCTGGTAACAAATGATGGCTGAAATGTGATCGGTTAAATACGAAAACACCCATCTGGAAGCAGCACAACAGGGGAAAGACAATGGAAGGAAGACAATTGTAATTATTTAATAAGAATTCATGGACAAAATTTAATTAACATTAATTTGTGATTCAGATATTTTTCGGCCAGCAGAGAAGGTCGTGCAGTCCCTGACGGCCATCACTGCTTAAAGGACAACCAACACCTGCGGCCGGACAAGTTGAGTCCATAATTTGTAAAATCACTTCAAATGACTTCGACTGACCACATTTTACAAAGATTCCACCGCATATAGCGATATTTTACGTTTTAAAACTCGCGCTGAATATTCAGGAAGTCTTGTTTTCAAGTTGATGCCGATGCCAGAAGTGACGTCACAATGGTACGCCCCTGACCGAAAAAGCGACACACAGTGCATTTTGGGTACTTTGGTTCGTCTGAAAACACCGCGTTGATCGCAAAATTAGAAGGAAAACTACATAAATAACGCGATGGTGAATCGTTGTGTGGGAGCCAATTGTGGTCACACGTATAAAGAAGGTGTAAGTTTACACAAATTCCTACAGGACAAACCAGCCATTTCCAACGGAGCAGAGCAGTATAGCGCCAGCCGAGGAGCTCCCCTGAGTGCGCGAATCCCCGCTTGGACAACCGCTGTCATTCTCTCACGCTGACAATGGGTAGAAAGTTGCTTCCAGTGGTGAAAGAGAGCAATGGTCATAATAGTGGAGCAAACCGATTGGACAAATATTCAGCTGCTGGAACGAGGTGCTAACCGGTGTTAGCGATGGATAACCGCTGTCATTCATACGTAAGTTCGTAACTCTTCATCTTGAATGTTTAAACAACTTTTTTCCATGCGCAACCACTAAACAATCTGCATTGATGTTGACATCTTGTTGCTTATTATTTGTTATTCGTGTTCCTATATGCCACATATCACATAAATTGATGCTATATTGGTTATTCACGGAGCTTCATATATGCTTCATATGTCGTGTCCTTCACCAGCTTCGTCGCTTTGCTTACACGGCTCGAATTCATCCGGAAGGACTTCTTTAATCGATCGCAAACACTTATGCTTTCCTCTTAAGAACTATTTGAATTACAGTAAAGTCTCGTTATATCGATATTCAAGGGAGTCCGAAAAAATATCGATATAACCGGGACCATCGATATATCCGACCCTGTTTGCATGTAATTTTCTCCGTGCGTGCATAGAAATAGTATCGATATAACCGGGACTATCGATATATCCGATATCGATATAACGAGACTTTACTGTATATTCATAACTAGATAAGTAACTAGAAAGGATCTTTTTCCAAATCTAAACTCTCTGAAGCCTTTTGTTTTGATTCTGGAGCAAGGCAGTTTGTGAAGGAGTATCCTGACGAGACGTCACGAACTGGGGGCGGGACTTTCTGAATCTCTCCAGTTTTGAGCTCATTAGTGGTGTCATGAGCGAGTTGACAGCTGGGCGGGGCCTCCGCTCCCGATGTCCGCCAGCTGCTGTCAATTCCCTCATCACTGACTGTTGGACATTTAAACCAGACGCTGTCACTTACCCAGTGTCGGAAGATACTACGCCTCACGCCTTGCCCGTACCTTGAACGTGTATTTAGTACGTGAGTTGCTTCGCCCGAGGAATTATCTAGCCACGATCGCGTCTGTTTATATGCACCGCGTCATATGCTGTTTTGCACCCTTGTGTGCCTCTTTATTTTGTTAGATAGTGTGGTTGGGTGGATTGTCCCCGCTCACCCACAAGCTTTGCTGTTTTGTCACTTTTTGTTCTACAAGCCTTTTTGCCGGGTCCGCGTCATCTCGGACCCACGCTTTTTGTTAATAAAACTACTGCCAGCACCAACGCATCTGTCACCTGCTTAGCGATCCACCCCTATTCCTAACGTTCCTACTTGTCAGCTGCCACTGTCGCCGTCGGAATGTGACAAGTGGCAGTTTTAGGCAACTTAAAGCCATTTTTATTTTTTCAATCTTTTCTTTCTTTCTGTTTTGCGTTTGACTAAAAATAGCAGCCTGCGTGTTTTGGGTATTTTTGATGCTATAAAAGTTTTTCTGGTGTCAGTTAGGAAACAAAAAAATTATGTAGGTTGTCCTTTAAAGTTTAGAGGCAATGCGAACACACCTGTCCTAAAACCTCACGGTTGAACATTTCAAAATGTTAAAATAATAATTACAATAATTAGAGAACAGAAGTCATTGATTTATTTTCTAATTTAATTGCATTTGTCAATTATTAATTGTTTTCATTATCAATACATTTTGGCCAGGAGTCTTGCCAAAGTGTGAGCTATTTTTGATTATTTTTCGACAAATGTTTTTTTTTGGCATGATTAATTTTCAAATTGTTTTTGCATTTCAAAAGATTTTTTGTTTTGTTTACACAGGTGTGCTCACACTAAATCCACTGCACTGTAAACATAATCAACGTATGGGTAGTGTAGCAGATGTTTAAAGTTTGAGGTGAAAAAAGATAAAAAAAGATAAGAACACGACATATATTGCTGAGAGGAATCGCCTGAAGTCACACGAACACTGTTGGACTCAGGATGAAGGGAATGAAGCTGTTGGCTTTCCTTGCTCTCTGTGGAATTGCAGGTGAAGTAAAAATAAATTGCATTCAATAGCAATGAAGCATAGACGTTTCATAAATATCGGGACTGATTTTCTTTGTCTGACTGATTTAAAAAAGGAATAAATTTTCTTCCTTTTTCGTAGCTGGCAGTGCGCAGTGTACCGCCGGTATTTTACAAAAGCAGTCAAGTTCACCAACTCAGTAATTTGGTGGTATTATTGATCCATTTGTACAACTCTTGCGAATATTTTTAAATAAAGTGATTGTTGAGTTTTATTGTCTTCAAAAAACAAGATGAGCAGAATCATGTTTTGCATCGTTTTCTGTCTAATAAGAAAAGGAGGGTAAAATGCAAAATTTAGCATGTTGAAGATTGCCAAAAACATGGTGCCCATTTAAACATTGCAAAATATCAATAGAAGTTATATCTTGATTGAACGAATCTTGCATTAATTGGCGGTGTGAACACTAAAATATGAAATTATCTGTTCAAAAAAGTGTATGGTGATTAATGGTTTAGGTTTGGAATTATTTTTCTGGGTATAAAAAAACACTAAAATATAATATTTTTACAATTTACAATACAATACAATATACATATTGATTTATATAGCACTTTAACAAAAGCTGAAGCTGCAAGATATCACTTAACTCACATGTGTCAAAGTCAAGGCCCGCGGGCCAAATCCGGCCCGCCACATCATTTTTTTTCGGCCCGCGAAAGCAAATCAAACTTGTTAAATTCCATGATGATTGCTAAAATCTGACCCAAAATTTCATATTTTTGGATGTCAACCACAGTAAAAGTCATTATTCTTGACTTCAGATTTGAAAACGAGTTATTCATTAATTTGCTGTGTGCTCTATATGTAACATTTGAAGGGATTTAAACATTCTAATGGGTTCCCCAAATTCATAACGGCCCTCGAGAGGAAACCATAACTACAATGTGGCCCGCGGCAAAAAATGACTTTGACACCCCTGACTTAACTCATTCACTGTCAGACGTCCAAAAATGTGTCCATTCCAGTGCCAGGGTTTTTGTCATTGTCACTCTAATTCCAGGACCGCCAGAATATTGGGTTTTAGGACTACATAAACATTCAATGCAGCGAAAGAAACATTGGGCTGTCTTCTTTCATCTGAAAAAAAGAGTTGATTCCTAAATTATATGGGTCTGAAGTTATATGATCTAGAAATGAGATATATTATATATTATATATTATATATATATATTATATTTTTTATTCCTAAATAATTTGTGAATGGCAGTGAATGAGTTGAACATTGCAAAATATCAAAAGAAGTTATTTCTTGATTTAACAAATCTTGCATTAAACGGACCTCGTGTGAACAGTAAAATATGAAATGATTTGTTCAAAAAAGTGTGTGTAATTATTTTTTTTTAGGTTTGGAATCTTTCCTGAGTATCAAAAAAAACACCAAAATATAATATTTTTACCAACACAATATAATACAATACATTATACATTGATTTATACAAGGCTTTAAAGGACAACTAACACCATTTTTTTGTTTCCTAACTGACATCAGAAAAACGTTTTATAGCATCTAAAATACCCAAGGCTGATATTTTTAGTCAAATGCAAAACACCAATAAAAATGACTTAAAGTGTCCCAAAACTGGCCCAAATTAGCTCGAAACTGGGGAGATTCAGAAAATCCCGCCCCTTTGTTTGTGACGTCACTTTCCGTCACACACTGCCTTGCTCCAGAATCAAAACAATGGCTTCAGAGAGTTCAGATTCAGAGAAGATGCTGTCTTGTTACTCATCCATTTATGAATATGATTCAAATAGTTCTGAAGAGGAAAGCATAAATGTTTGCAATCGATTAAAGAAGTCCTTCCATATCAATTCGAGCCGTCTGCAAGCGATGACACCGGTGAAGATCTGGACTCAGTTGTACCGCCCAGAAAATGCACAAGATGGCGCACATGCTCTGTTGGAAATGGGCTGATTTGTCCGCTGGGAATTTGTGTAAACTTACACCTTCTTTTTGCATGTTACCGCAATTGGCAGCGACACACAACGTTTCACAATCGCATTATTTATGTAATTTTCCTTCTAATTTCGCGATCAACACTGTGTTTTCAGATGAAAAAAAGTACCCAAAATGCATTGTGTGTCGCTTTCTCGATCAGGAGCGTTCCGAATGTGACGTCACTTCGGGCATTGTCATCAACTCAACTTCCTGAATATTCAGCGCAAGTCTTAAAACGTAAAATATAGCTATATGCAGTGGAATCTTTGTAAAATGCGCTCAGTAGAAGTCATTTGAATTGATTTTCCAAATTATGGACGCAACTCGTCCAGATGTGTCGGTTGGCCTTTAAGAACAGATGAAGCCGTAGAAAAGCGCTTAATACTTGTTTTGTCTTTGTGTCGTATTAAAATTGGCTTTTTAATTTTTGGAGTGGCAAATCATTTCACCTATTGCTAAATGATTTAAAGCTAAGTTCAACAGTCTCCCACTCTTTAAGAAAGGAAAATGATGACTATGTCATGTGAATCACATGATTTCAGGCAGCAAAGAGGTCGTAAGAGCCAGAGGAGCTTCACTTAAATCCTCATTGTCTCATTTGAGGTTAGAGGATGTCTTTTGATGAACTTGTGGCACATTGGGCACGGATTCTACTTTTTGCTCCTCCAGTGTATGCTGATGCATGCCGAGGAGAAGTTGTGGCCACATATTGTCTAAATCAATCGAAAGCCGTGAATACTTCAAGCCAGATGGAGTCCAGGCAGTTAGGAAACTGCTGGGTGTGGTGGATAGGACAATAGACCTAACTAACATCAAAAACAAAAATGAGCTCATTTAAACATCCATTCATCCATTTTCGACATGGCTTTCTGTGCTGTGGGCCGCAGTGAGCGGGAGCCTTCATCACAGATGGCTTTGTGCAAAAGGCAGCCTCGTCTTCAGGTCACCAGACATTCACAGTTTTATTGTTTTGTTTTAGGGGATTTTTCATAAGGTGTCAGAAAAGTTTTTTTTTTTGGTCCCGTAATAAATAAAATGTCATTTGAGAACTACATTTTGTATTGCCTTTGCTGTCTTTGAGTGATATTAAAATTGATTTGATAATATGAAACCTAGTGGCCCGGTAGCCGACCGATTAGCGCACCGACTTCATAGTGCAGAGATTGCAAGTTCAAGTACCGCTCCAGCCTTCCTGCGTGGAGTTTGCATGTTCTCCCCGGGCCCATGTGGGTTTTCTCCAGGTACTCCGGTTTCCTCCCACGTTCCACATGCGTGACAAACATGCATGGCAGGCTGATTGAACATCCTAATTGTCCCTAGGTGTGAGTGTGAGAGCGGATGTGGTTGGTTGTCTCTGTGTGTGATAGAACGTATTTCCAGAGAAAAAGATCCATCACTGTGCCCTGCAATTGGCTGGCAACCAATTCAGGGTGCCCCTAGCCCAGTGCCCGAAGATGGCTAGAATAGGCTCCAGACTACCCACCACCCTAGTGAGGATAAAGCGGTCCAGAGGATGAATGAATGAATGAATGAATGAATGAATGAATGAATGAATATGAAACCCTTGTGGGGATAGCTATGCTAAAAAAATAGAAATAAAACCACAAACACAAACAAAATACAGGAGGTGGGCAAATACTTTTTCACTACACCATAGTGACAGACAATATCCCTACATCCATGGATTCATTGTTCTGAAGCGCTTTATCTTCAAGAGGGTTGCAGGTTTGCTGCAACATATCATAGCTGCCTTTAAGTACATCTGGTTGCCATCCAATTATGGAGCACAGATAGACAAATAACCATTCACACTCAGAATTACATTTGAGAACAATTTAGGGCATTGTTGTCAAACTCAAGGCTCGGGGGCCAGATCAGGCCAGCCACATCATTTAATGTGGCCTACGACAGCAAACCAAGCATTTAAACTTCCATGATGGATGCTTGCTAAAATCTGGCAATATTTCAAACTCTCATATGTAATAAATGACAGGTCTTGTAAGCATTTTCTTGTGACCAAAGTCCTCCTCACAGTCACTTCAACAATCGTTGAATAAACTATTGATTTACTTTGGTTTGACAGTCTTAATGGCCCTCAAAGGGAAACGATGATTCCAATGTGGCCCGCAAAAAAAAAAACCTTGATTTAAGGGTGTTCCATTTGCCTCCCATGCATGGTTTTGGAATGTGGGAGGAAACCAGAGGAACCGGAGAAAGTCCCCGCAGGCATGAGAAGAACATGCAAACTCCAAACAGAAAGGCCAAGGCCTGGAATCGAACCCACGGCATCTGCATTGTGTGGCGGACATGCAAAACCGTCAACATCGCGTCACTATGCTAGACAACAATTCATCGCAATATCAAAAACTGCTCTGGTCTGATCACAAAAATGGAACCATGGGCATGATACCTATATTTTTCTTGGAGTGGTGGCCTAATGCGAGCAACCACTCATTTGAGGTTAAAATCTTAGCGAAAGAAAATATGTATATGGTTTGAAAGACGAGTAAAAGAAGCAATTTTTGTAAAACAGAAAACCCTTCACTAAATCGCCAAGGAGGTTTAAGGTTTAATTTAGACAGTGCTTACAACAGACTTAGGCTGATACCGCATAGGCTTAGTCATGCTAATGAGGTGAAACCAGAGCCAGGGATAGACACAATAGAGGTAATCAGATTGGCTAATGAGGTGAAACCCGAGCTAGGGATAGAACAATAGAGCTAATCAGATTGAAGAGGTAATCAGAATAGCTAATGAGGTGAAACCCGAGCCAGGGATAGACCAATAGAGGTAATCATATTGGCTTCAGGGAGTGGTCCACTTCTCCCCCTACCTTAGAGCAGGGACCTATCAGAGCAGAGGTCTGGCACGGCCACCTCTGTCCATTCAGGATAGAGAGTCAGAGTTATCAGCTGACGAACCTCTTCGGATGAGGAGCGAAACGTCCAACACCTTTAAAGAAGTACAGATGACAGCTGAAGAAACCTTTTTATCGTTAGTTGTGGTGTTTATTATTTTATTTTATGTTCACTGTTTTGTTAAGAGCTTTGTGACAGCTGCAGCTGTTGTGAAAGCGCGATATAAATCATTTAAAAGAATCACTTGAGACAGACAGGTTATCGGTCAATTCTATAGTGGAAGCATGTTCTATATATTCACTGCATATATATCCACCATACATGTGATGATTGGTTAATATTTACCTTGCTGTTTTGTTAACTTTAGTTGCAGCTGCCCTGAAAGATGACGACAGGATAGTTGGTGGGTATGAGTGTCGCAGACACTCAGTGCCCTACCAAGTGTCTCTCTTCACGGGATACAACTTTTGTGGAGGAGTTCTCCTGTCCCCACAGTGGGTGCTCTCTGCTGCCCACTGCAGAACAAAGTGAGAACAATTTCTTTAACTCGTATCTTGCAAATCATGAGAAGTATTTCTGATGCTTCATATGCCTCATCTAGATCCAATGTCGAGGTGCGGCTGGGTGAGCACGACATCTGGGAGCCCGAAGGCCCTGAACAGCACATCATGTCTGCTAAATTCATTCGTCACCCCGACTACAAACCAGGCACACAGGATAGTGACATCATGCTCATCAAACTGAGTGAATCCGCCTCTCTGAACAACTACGTGCGCCCTGTTACGCTCCCTTCTGAATGTGCTCCTGAAGGCACCATGTGCCATGTCTCTGGTTGGGGGAGCATCCGCCCCAGTGATGAAGGCTGTGAGTCATGTGACTAAAGTCATACATGTCATACTTTTTGGGAAAAAAATGCTTTGAAATTTTTAGACCAACTTTGCTATGATATGTGACAGACAGGTAGAGCAGCTCAGTAAGTTAACTCATTCACTGCCAGACGTGCAAAACTGTGTCCACTCCAGTGGCCATACCTGTCAACCTCTACGCTTTTGCCGTACAAAGTACGTTTATTATGCATTTTAAGACGTACAAGAACGTACGGAAAAATGAAAATTTGTCAATTATGGGTACCATCCGGTGTACCGACGATCATGAAACGGCAAATCAATCAAGTTAAACTAGTTCGCCGCGGTTGCCTCTATCTCGGTATGGGTTTTTTCGTTGCAAACGAAGCGAGCGGTTTGATGCTACTGTCTGCCGCCTGGGGATTTCCCATTGCATCATTCCGATCACACGTGAACAAAGCGAAAGCAGAGCAGTAGGCCTACATTACAAAATAGTTTTGAATTTTCTTTGGATACAATCATCAAGTCGCAATGACCGAACCTGAATTAAAACGTGGTAGTTAAATGGAAGAGGCAAGCATCACAAAGAGTGGCAGCAAATGTCAGGACGATAAGAGGGAGTGATACAAGTTTCGAAGAAAGGTGTGGAATATTCATATTGTGTTGCTTGCAAAAAAGACATGAAAGTAGCTACATGTACAATATATGTTAAACTACATAAATGAACACGTTTGAAAAAAGATTGTAAGATTATTTTGTATTTTGTAAGACAAAATATGACCGTTTGTAAGGGCATGGAGCCGTGGAGGTTGACAGGTATGAGTGGCTGGGTTTTTGTCATAGTCATTTGAATCCCAGGACCCACAAAATATTGAGTTTTGGGACTACATAAATATTCAATACAGCATAAGAAACATTGGACTCTCTTCTTCATAAAAAAAAAATAAAAAATAATTCCTGAATTATATGGGTCTGGAGTTATCTGAGCGTGAAATGGGGGCGGCTGTACAAAATACTATACAATACATGCATATTGATTTATATAGCGCTTTAACAACAGCTGAAGCTGTAACAAAGCGCTAACATGGACAAAAGGCAATTGCTGCCCTGTCCCGAAAGGGAAAAACATATCCAGAGGTGTATATCTCATATCATATCCATATTAATTCTACCCACCAAGTATTTACATGATCAAGAGTTCTCTGTTTGTTGAATTAATCTATTTTTCGCTCTAAATAATGTAATTATTCATTTAAAACATCTATTTGTGACTGTAAATAACAGTTTTGTTTAATTACTGTAAATCATGAACACATCTGGAAACGAAACAAGTTAGGGGAACCTTGCATATTGGCTGGATTTACTACAGTGCATCTTATTCATAAAATCAAAATGAAACGTGGAAAGAGTCACCCCTGAGGCACACGGAGTCCGTGTGAATCATATTGCCAGAGATAATGCTGAATATGTCACAGGTGTATCAATGAACACTGGTTAATTATTAACATACCACCATGTTCCCCTATTTTATCATTTGCTATTGTATATTACTATTTTTACAGTATACACATTTTAAAAAGTAACCTTTTTAAATTGGGTTTTTACAGTATATTCACAAATTGTGATGCTGTTTGAAGCAAAAAAGATGTTATATCGTTGTACTAAGTTCATCCTGTCTACTTGATATCTAATATTAAGCAGATTCTTTACTTACAGACAGTGTAGGTGTTCAAATAGCTGACATGTTTCGACATGTTTGAACACCTACACTGTCTGTAAGTAAAGAATCTGCTTAATATTAAAGCAGTTATATGTTATCTGTATCACATACTTACATATTTCACGTACAGGTACTTGTCGCTGGACAAAGCTGAAAATATGAATCATAATCAGAAAGCCTTTAATAATCATACAATGGGAAAATTTGCAATCTACAGCAGCAAAATTGAAAGGGGTGGGGTCAAAAAGAGAAAACAATGTATTGTATGGAAAAAAGAAAATGTCAGAAGACTGAAATGTACAACTGCACAAAAATGTTTCATAAAAAGAACTGTACACAGTGCAAAGTACACAGATATAGAATAAAAGTGGATATGTAACTGTAATGGCTCTATATAAGGTGGCTGTGCTATTTACAATACTTGAGTAGATTTTGAAAAAAAAGTATGTTGTCACAGTGTGCCTCTTCACTTAATTTGTTAGATGACTCATTTACTGTAATTTCAGCTAGGTTTTAGTTAGTTAGTATCAAAATAATACTGTATAACACGATCATCAGTCTGTAAAAGCCGGTGTGCTTTCTTCACACACTAAATCCCCTCATCCATTCTTATTTAGCAAGGTTTCCTCATACACTGCAGTGCCTGGATATCCCTCTCCTGAGTGATGATGCATGCTTTAATGCATATCCTTTCCAAATCACGGAGAACATGATCTGCGCCGGTCATCTGGAGGGAGGCAAAGATTCATGCCAGGTAATTTGAAAATGTCACCTAACGGTGTGTTTCTGCCTCTTGAACACACACCAACTGTCAGAATTGGTTTCTTTTGTTGACAGGGTGACTCTGGGGGTCCATTGACATGCAAGGGGGTTCTCCAAGGGATTGTGTCTTGGGGGAAAGGCTGTGCGCTGAGAAACAAGCCCGGAGTGTACACCAAAGTGTGCAATTACATCGCATGGATCAAGAAGACAATGATAACAGGCTAGACTTGGAAGACTCATGTGAGAACATCATGAAATGTGCTTGAGGTCTATCAGTGTGACAAGATACAGCATATGGGTGCACAAAGATACTAAAAATAAATCATGTGAGAACATGTGCTTTTCTGCCAATTTTTCCCACACTAGCACAAACCGTGTGAATTCCTTTTTTATGTTCTTAATTTAAAACGTTAATTGGTACAATCAATTGGACTGATATGTTTTTTTTGTCACATCTGAGGGCATTCATTAGTGTGCAACATTACTCTGACGGTGGCACTGCTCAATCCTTTCCCAAATTATTTAACACCACCATAAACTTTTTATAAAATGGTTGAAAATTGGTCATGTACAAAAATCCTGAGCAAAACGCAAATGTACTAACATGACATTTACCGTCAACACGACAGTAAATCACAAAAGCAAAAAGTACTGCGACGCTCCACCATGTGGCTTTAAAATTGGACAGCATTTATACGTTCTGGCTTTTGTCCATCATCATTGAATGCAGAGTGTAGTTCCAAATGTAGTATTTAGCTGGCTTAAAGTGCAATTGGATGGTCATGTTTTTGTGGTTATGTGTGAACTTAAATGCAGGGGAAACAAACAAAAAAATATGCACTTGGTTATTTACAGTACATTGAACTTTAGGTCGTGAGCTACTGAAGGAGCGTATGTACATGATCAGTGAGGATGCCATTTGGGCCATTTTTGGAATTTCAGATTGCAGCATTTATGTGAAACCCTTGAGGATAGATCCAACATGAACTGCTGGCTAATATGTTAATCAATGTCAGAGAGGTAAGTAATCTAGTTTCTATTGCAGTGATTCCTAACCGTTCTGCAGCATATTTTACTGTGCTATGACTGACCATCAATTGTGCAGTGGGAAAAAAAAAAAATATTTCAGAATCAGAAAGTCTTTAATCGTCCCACAATGGGGAATTTTGCAGTCCACAGCAGCAATTTGAAAGGGGATGGGGGTGGGGGTTGAAAGGATAAAAAAATACTGTATATTCTAAGCACAGTAAAAATGTCAGCAGACTGAGATGTACACTGCAAATGTGCAAACATGTTTCATTAAAAAAACTGTACATAGTGCAAGTATCAAAGAAAAAGAATATTGATATATGTAGTTGTATTGCATCAACATAAGATGGCCGTGCTATTTACAGTACAAGAGTCCTGGTATTTTTATTTGTATTTCTCAACTGGTTTTCATTTCCATCTCACAGTGCAGATGTGCAAGGTTCCATCACGGTTCCTGCCTTCCTGTGGAGACTTTGCATGTTCTCCCCTTGCCTGTGTGCGTTTTTTGCATTTACTCCGGTTTCCCCCCACATTCCAAAAACATGAATGGCAGGCCGATTGAATACTCTCGGTGATTGTCAGCATAAATGCTATTTTTATGTGTGTCTTGTGATTGGCTGGCAACTGATTGAGAGTGTACTTCTTTTCTTTTCGGCTTTGGCCTTTAGGGGTCGCCACAGCGAATAAGTGTCCTGCTTCTTCAGAGGTTTGACTCGCACGTTTGTTTCGGCCAAGCTTTTACGTCGGATGCCCTTCCTGACACACCTTCTGTACACCACTCATCCGAATACAGTCGAGATGCGCTATTTCACAACTACTTCCTGTCTTATTTCAAAACAAAGGCAATTCGTGAACTTTCCTTCAATCACTCAGTTGTGCTCAGTTGTTGCCTCTTATTTTCAAAGACCGCGAGCGGAAATATATTTCTACCAGGCATGGCGGCGTCCAAGAGTAGTTGTTGGAAAGCTCCGGAGGTTTACATTCACCACGAACAACGAAAAGTATGCATTTCTCGACCTAAATATCGAGAGGGGAGGAAATCCAGAGCCGTAAAGGTAACATACAAAGTCCTGTTATTTCATATAAACTCGAGACTTGAATGTGATAGCTTGCTTTGTATTCGTGTCCTACGCTAAATAAGGTAGAGTAAACACATCTTTTGGCACTGGGAGCAATGTCTTCTCTTCTGTCTTGTCAGGTGTACACCATCAATTTAGAGTCGTGTTACGTGATGGTCCAAGGGGTTCCGGCGATTGGAGTGATGACTGAACTCATACAGCTATGTGCTTTGTATGGAGTCGTGCAAGAGTATCGACCCTTAGACGAGTACCCCGCGGAGGAGTTCACGGAGGTCTACCTGGTCAAGTTCCAGAAGCTCACGAGTGCCAGGTTGTTAATGTTGCTGTGTACCAGCATTAATGGTGGTAAAGTGACTCACAATCTGTACTTAAGAATTGCAAATATTTGAGTTAAGAAAAAAAGACTAAAGGTGAAAGCAGAATGTTCACAAGTAGTACAATACATCCTAATTTATATAGCGCTTTCACAACAGCTGCAGCTGTGACAAGGTGCTTCACATAATAGTCAAACTAGAGCAAAATAATAAACACAACAATAACATAAAACATGGACAATTGTGCAATCGTAACAAATTTCCCCATATACTCTTTGATGTTTAAATACAAGACAAAAAAAAAAACAAATAATGTGACACAACTCAAAGGACACAGACAGTCATTCAATCGTAAGCACTTTTTGCACCCTCTTTGTGACATGAAGCAGTTCCAATGAAAGTAATATTGAAATACTATCTCACAGAAGTAAACATTTCTGATGTTGTATAGTGCATTTTTTAACAAGAGAAATAGTTTTGGCCAAAACGTCTACTACCAAAACAACATTCGCATATTTTCTGATAATCGTGGGAAGTGAGTTATCAAAAAAAGTTTTCTAAAGAAGGACTTAATAGTCAAAAGCTGTGAGAAAAATAAATACAGGTGGTCCAAGTTCAGATATGCAAAAAAATCTACTACAATGCTGTAGCAAGGTATTTTTATTTTGTTCAAATGTTATCGAATGCCTCACAACATGAATGCTCTCTGAATAGCAATTCTAATGCGAATTGTCTTTTTCCAGAGCTGCCAAACGACACATGGATGAGAAGAGTTTCTATGGCGGTGTGCTGCATGTTTGCTACGTCCCTGAATATGAGACTGTGGAGGACACCAGGATGAAGCTGCAGGACCGGAGGAGATACATAATGAGGATGGCAGAAAAGAGAGGTGCACGCCTACCCTCAGTATTAAGTCCACACTAAAGAGAAACACAACAATATTTTTTTTCGACTAATTTTATTCGATGTTTGTATAAAGGCATCCCAAGATGATACATTTTGCATATGGCTGAAAGTCAGCATTTGTTTCAATCAAGTCAAGACATAAAATATTTTATGATTGACTTTAGAAATTAAGACAATGAAAAAAAAAATCTGATGTTTTTTAAATTATACCGATCCAAAAATATGCTGTATTTGTCCTGCATTTTCCCAATGCATGTTTAAATTTTTAATTGTAAATGTGTATTCTTCAATCTAAAGTCCAAGAGAGGGAGCAGGAAGCGGCAGTGAACAAAGAGCCTGCATCAGCAGAACCCACACGGGCCGACATCCCCACTCACGGTGAAGCGAGTGTCCGTGACAACGAAGGAGCATATTGGAACGTGGATGATCATTCATCATTTCCTCTCCTGCCACTTCCTCCTCAAGAACATTACAACAACCCACGGAATAGACACCGTGATCCTGTACCAACAGAGGACAAAATGGGAACACTGCACAACGCCATCCCCGATGCAAAAGACAAGGCGGCCACATCAAGCATAAGCCACAGCCAAAAACAATTTCCTAAGTCTTTAGGTCCACACATTACACGGACTTCGAATCAGCCGTGCGCGGCCACATTTGTACCGAGGACAACACACACGGAAAGCAGAAAACGCAAGATGGAAGAGCTTGTGTCACACTCACCGGTTGAGCGAGTTGGAACAAATATGCCACTCATAGGACCAAAACTTGAAGACACTCCGAAATTGGACATGGACGATGATTCGCTGAACACAACCGTCAATTTAATAAGGAACACAATGAAACAGGTGGGGTGTCACGTTGTCTTGGAGCATATTAGATGAAACGAATTAAAGCGGGTATATAATTAACTCATTCACTGCCATTCACAAATTTATTTGGGAATTCAAAATATGAGCGCCATTCCATAATTAGTTCGGGTTTTGTTTTTTCATGCTTGGTTGCCAAGAAAGTACTGGCCATGGCCTCTGGCAATGTTTTTCTTTTCCACAAGGGGGCAGCATTTGCCTTTTTTCCGTGTTAGTGCTTTGTTCCAGCTTCAGCTATTGATGAAATGCTATATAAACCAATATGTATGTGTTGCATTGTACTGCAGTGCCAAGGTTTTTTTTTTTTGTCATTTTCCATTCAAATTGCAGGACCCACAGAATATTTAGTTTTAGGATTACGTAAACATTCAAAGCAGCCTAAGAAACCTTAGCCCCTCTTCTTTCATCAGAAAAAAAGGTAATTCCTAAATTATATGGTGCAAAAGGCAAATGCAAATGAGAAAACATTGCCAAAGGTCTGACCTCAGCCTGATTCGCAGTCCTATATATATATATATATATATATATATATATATGAGAGGATAATAATATTAATGTGTGTGTGTGTGTGTGGAAAAATAAATTGCAGCATGAATTCAGCCTTAATCAAGTTCTCATCCCTGTTGCTATTTAACTCATTCACTGCCAGACGATCGGCGAAAATGTGCCCATACCAGTGCCAGGGTTTTTGTCATTTTCACTCAAATTGCAGGACCCACAGAATATTTTAGGACTACATAAACATTCAATACAGCGTTAGAAATCTTAAACTATCTTCTTTTGTCAGAAAAAAAAGAGTTCATTACTAAGTTATATGTCTCTGGAGTTATCTGAGCTTGAAATCGGGCTAGCTGTACAAAATACAATACATATATATTGATTTGATTGATTGATGATTAATTTATATGGCTCTTTAACAACAGCTGAAGCTGTAACAAAGCGCTAACATGGACAAAAGGCAAATGCTGCCGCCTTGTGGAAGGGAAAAATCATGGCCAGATGTCTGACCAGCGCTTTATCGGCAGCCACCGCAAGAAAAACCAAAACCCGAACAAATTTGGGGATGGTGCTCCACGTCACACTTTTCAATTCCCGAATAAATTCGGAAATGGTCGCGAATGACTTAATTTCTCTGTTATGAATAACAGTTCCGAAATGAGATAACTTTTTGTTGTTTTTTAGGTGGAATCTGTTCCTGACCTCAAACCAGTGGGGAAAAAGATTAAACCACGCCGGCGAATTTGAGCTTGACTCGATATTCTCATCAACAACCACTAAAATTCATGTTCATTTTTGCATGCTATTTCCGTGCCTGTTTGCGCAATAAAAATGTTGGGTTGTGTCATGAACTCAATTTTTGGATTGTTTGTGTTGGGTCAAAATTCTCTTTCTATCCTTTTTTCATCCTTTCATGACTGCTGTGAAATGTAAATATCTCCACTGCGAGACTAACAAAGGCTAATCCAATCCAATTCAGAGTTATTTTTTATGGAAGCAATTAAAATTGTTGCTTCAAATTAAACATTTATTGCGTTCTACGCCTGTATTTTTTTGTTGGGTCAAACATACAGGTCAGTTGTTAAAATGTCCACATGCTCAGAAGCGTGATCAAATCAACACTTTTGACATGTGGATTTCTTTATTTGTCACTGTTGTGGTCAGTAATTGACAAATTTTAATCTTTTGAAAACTGTCATGTTGGCTTTTAGCCTTGGACAAAGCAAAACTCAAACGCCTCGAGATGGAAAAACTTCGCCTACATTCCAATGTGTTTTTACGGAGCCCCGAAGCCTTTGGGCAGGGGTGTCAAAGTCATTTTTTGCCGCGGGCCACATTGTAGTTATGGTTTCCTCTCGAGGGCCGTTATGAATTTGGGGAGCACATTAGAATGTTTAAATCCCTTCAAATATTACATATAGAGCACACAGCAAATTAATGAATAACTCGTTTTCAAATCTGAAGTCAAGAATAATGACTTATTGTGGTTGACATCCAAAAATATGAAATTTTGGCTCAGATTTTAGCAATCATCATGGAATTTAACAAGTTTGATTTGCTTTCGCGGGCCGAAAAAAATGATTTGGCGGGCCGGATTTGGCCCGCGGGCCTTGACTTTGACACCTGTGCCTTAGGGCCTAGGCCCTAAGCTCTTAGGGAACATCAAAGAAAAAAAAACTTAGCGAGATCTTGCAGTTTGGCATTCCCTGGCAATACTTTGCGAGATCTCGCAATACTTTGCATTTTCTCGCAAAACTTCGCATTCAATCGCAAAGAATGCAAGATCTCGCAATCTTGTTTTTTTAAATGCTCGTTCATGCACTTCCGGTTCATTCTTTGGGTTGCGAGATCTCGCAAAGTTTGTTAATTTTTTTGTGGAGTCTGTGCAAAAGGCTAATGCTGCTCCTTTATGAGAGGGGAAACATTGCCAGAGGTCTGACCGCAGCCTGATTCGCAGTCCCCCACAAGAAAAAACAATACCCGAACAAACTTGGGAATGGCACCCCACGTCATGCTACGTAGCCTGGTTCAATCAAAGAAAAATGTCTTCATCTGCTCAACTGTGTCATGAATTCTATAATTTAAGAGGTACTTTTTGTAATGACCTGCCAAAAATAATTTCTCAGGCATTATTGTGCAATCCTACGATACTGTGACAGGTTAAACGTGGAACCACAACACATCTATTTACTGACAACGTGTACTGTCAAGCAATTTTACCGAAATAGTCTCTTTTTTACAAATGTCAAAATGTTTGTTGAGATATAAAAAGATATCTGTAGCTATATATGAAAATGTAGCTTCGTATGTACCTTTCATTTTATCAATTACGCAAGACAGAATCACAGTTATGCAAGCTTGAATAAAGTTACAGTGCCTAATTAACAATTTGGTAAACGAAATTAAAAAAAGGCCAATAAAGTTAATTTACAGATGCAATCTTTGAGTCAGGAAATGTTTTTTTTAATCTGAGAAATGATCAGCAACATTTGCAAACAGGTTGTGTTCTGCAACAAATTGGCAGAATAAAATCTTCGTCACAGAATCCGATGAGTGTGGTTTTGTTTTGAGGCAAATATTGCTCATTGGTTGACTTGCGGCTTTTGACGCTAATTGAAATGCGAGATTCCCGCGATCAAACGGCTACAGACCAATTCGGTGCAATTCGGTTGCTGTCACGGTGACAAAATATGTTGCGTATAATATGTGCAGAAAATGTACAGATTTTGAAAGTACGTCGTATGCATTTAAAAATCAGTGCTCACTTGTACAAATTATGCTGAACCCGTACAACTTGCCAGGTATGAAATACGCTTCTCTCAGACCTCTGGCTCACATGCAACCTTAAAGGACAACCGACGTCACTTTTTTGTTTTTTTAACTGACATCAGAAAAACGTTTTATAGCATCTAAAATACCCAAAACACGCAGTATGATATTTTTAGTCAAATGCGAAACACCAATAAAAATGACGTGTCATTTTGAGGCAAATGGGCGGGGGGGAATGTCTCACCCAAAAAGAGGCAATAAAATGGCCACCGAGCTGTGAGGAATGAATCAGCCGTTTCCATAGGCTGGTACATTCCTTCCATGGAGCTTGGACTCCCTCTGCTGGCGGCTTTTGGATGTAACACAAGGGTTTCAAAAAAAACAGTACAGCAAAATACATTGACGTGATGGAAAGACGCGACAATGCGTCTTTTTTAGGAGGCAGTCCTTTTCTGACGTCACGTGAGGACTTGTCACCAACTCAAAAACAAGACTTCCTGAATGTTCAGCGCGAGTCTTAAAATGTAAAATATAGCTATATGCAGTGGAATCTTATTAAAATACGCCCAGTAGAACTGTACTGTACTAAGCGTATTTTACAAAGATTCCACTGCATATAGCTATATTTTACGTTTTAAGACTCGCGCTGAATATTGAGGAAGTCTTGTTTTTGAGTTGGTGACGAGTCCGTACGTGACGTCACTAAAGGACCGCCCTTGACCGTAAAAAAGACGCATTGTAGCGGTCCTTCCAATACGTCAATGTATTTTACTGTACTTATTTGGTCTGGGGACCTCATGTTGCACCCAAAAGCCGCCAGAAGGCCAAAAGAGGGCGTCCAAGCGCCATATAAGGAATTTATCAGCCTGTGGAAACGGAGGTGGCCACAGGACGTCGCCATTTTGTGCCTCTTTTTGTGTGTGAAAGATTTCCCCCCAATTTTGCCTCAAAATGGCACAAAAAAATTATTTAATCAATTGCAAACATGTATGCTTTCCTCTTCACAACTATTTGAATCATATTCATCACTGGCTGTGTAACAAGAACTCATATTCTCCGAATCTGAAGCCATTGTTTTGATTCACTAGCAATGCGAGACGTCTTGGCGTGACGTCACAAAATGCCTAATTCGAGCTCAATTTTTTGCAGATTTTGGAAACTTTAAGTCATTTTTATTGGTGTTTTGCATTTGACTACAAATATCATACTGCGTGTTTTGGGTATTTTAGATGCTATAAAACGTTTTTCTGATGTCAGTTAAAAAACAAAAAAGTGACGTAGGGTGTCCTTTAATGAGGACTGGCGTGATGTAAAATGGCTGTTGCATCCATTAAAATGATCTATACAAGTATTTGAAAAACTGCATCATCTATGCACTTGACTGTGAAAAACACGGTCTTCAAAAGTGTCAATCCTCTGAAAGAAGAAAGAAAACGTTTTCAGTGAAAGAGCATCTTTGTGGGAAAGACAAGTGATCGAACGCACCGTAGTGTTGGGAAGACACGTTCCAAAAGCCTCAAGCATGTGGTTGACCTCTTTCACCGACTTTGCAAAGTCGTCCAAAGACAGCCTGTCGTCATGATCGTGATCCTGAGAATGGTGATGACATAAAAAAAATCTTGATGGAAAAATCTTTGGCTCCTTGTGGAAATTCCAGAGGAGGTTACTTTTAACTCATTCACTGCCATTCAGGAATTTATTTGGAAATTGAAAATATGACGTAGAGCGCCATTCCCGAATTTGTTCAGGTTTTGTTTTTTTTCTTGTGTGAGTGCTGATAAAACATTGGTTATGGCCTCTGGCAATGTTTTTCCTTTCCACAAGGGGGCAGCATTTCAATGTTTTCAATGTCAACAATAATACATTTCATTTATAAGCACCTTTAGTGCTTTGTTTGGGCTTCAGCTGTTGTTGAAGTGCTATATAAACCAATATTGCATTTTTTTTTGACAGCCGCCCTCATTTCAAACTCACATAACTCCAGACCCATATAATTTAGGAATTAACTCGTTTTTCTGATGAAAGAAGAGAGTCTGAGGTTTCTCTCGCTTCATTGAATGTTTATGTTGTCCTAAAAGTCAATATTCTGTGGGTCCTGGAATTTGAGTTACAATGACAAAAACCCTTGCACTGGAGTGGACACATTTTTACACATATCTGGCAGTGAATGAGTTAACTTAAAACCAATTTTGTGATTGCACCAGCATAAGCTGTGATTCAAGAAAAAAAGTGAGGGGGGGAGGCTAATCGAATAAGTTTCCCCACAAAATGCCGTAAATGCATGAATCCGTGAACGCTAAACCACAATATGCAAGACTCTATCATACAGTGTAGCCTTTTTTGGTGAACTCCGTTTGCCCAACTTTATCGTTAAAATTCAAACATCCATCTGTTCAGTGCTTCTGTCCTTTTTACAAAAATCCTTTTCAGTAGCATACACACCATCCTCTTGAGTGTGATTTCCACCAGGTCCTTGACGCCGTCGTAAGGGTCCTCCTCCCCAGGTAGTCTGAGGCTGTACCTCAGCATTTGTAACATCTCCTCCCTGGTGATGTACTTGTCAGCATTCAAGTCGTATACGTGAAAGCAGACTACAGGAATGATGGAGCATATGAGAGAAAAGAGTCCTGGTGGAACACGTTCTCCTTTCAATTGTATTCTTTTGGACTTACATTTTATTCTTTCATTTAAGGTGCCCCGAAGAACAACTGAGAGTCCCTCAATCCACTCTTTCAAGCTGACCAAACCATCGTTGTCTTTGTCAAATGTCCGGAACACTGCAAGAAGAGCCACAGTGACGTCAAGCTTGAGATTACATTGCTATTTTGTGAACTAAAATAATTGAATATGTACATGTGCAGTACTTTTCCTTGTCTGTTTTTTTTTGTACCGCTAGCTTGTATTTCTACTTCAGTGCATATTACCAGTTCAACAATAGAGTGATTTTGTACAAAGTGACTCGTTTTATGAACACCTTGCCTTACGAAATTTTCAGTTTACGAACGTTAAATTCATGACAATTAAACCTTGGCATAAGGTCTACTTTTAGGGATACACATGGAGCACCGCGCCACCACGGCTGGCAGAGTAATCTTCAGCGGAAGAACACCAAAGCACACGACCGTACAGCACCCCAGCCGGCCTACCTTTCCACACCCCCTTTCTCTGAATGCACACGTCGATCGTCTTCAAGAATTTAAAACGGATCCTTTTGCTGTTATGGGACAGAAAAGGATCCCACCACAGGCTCGTGTTCAGCCGAAGAAGACACAAAACAAAATTACAGTCGAGGAGAAGAAGGAGATCATTGAGAAACACGAACGAGGTGTGCGTTTGCCTGATTTCGCGGCCCAGTACCGATATGTAAAGTCCACCATTGCTACCATCCTTCGCAACAAAGCTTTACACAAAGGCTTTATGCTTTCACGTGACGAATGACACCGAACTATCCCTAGGGATTATTGGAAGGACCATTTCAATGTGTATCATTGTGTTCAGCTGATAGAAAAGGCGTGGCATGATGTTACCCTTCGATCCTTTAAGCAGCATGGAAGAATTTGTGGCCCGCATGCATCCTTGAGAGGGACTTTGAAGGATTTGATCCTCATGACTCTGTTGTTTTGGACGACATTGTTTCCATTGGACAGAACATGGGACTCGAAGTGGGTGCAGATGACACTTTGGAGCTTGTTGCTGACCATAATAAGGTCCTCAACACAGAGCATTTGATTTGCCTTCAAGAGGACAAGCAGAAGTCAGCCATTCAGTAGTTGTCATCTGAGGGCGAGGAGGAGGAGATGGCTGCAGCATCAAGTGAGAGCATCAAGGCAATGTTGGCTAAGTGGAATCATGTGCAGGCTTTTATTGAAAAGTTCCATCCAGAAAAGACTGTGGCTATGAGAATTATCAACATGATGAATGATAATATGATGCCTCAGTTTTGTAAGACCTTACAAGTCAGAAAGCAACAGGTGTCAATCAAGAGCCATCAACGACCATCACAAATGTAAATAAAGTGACTTTATTATACAATGCAGCGTATTTCTTTCATTACAATACAATAGCACATTTATTATACATAGGTATATTGTGTGTACTTTTAAGGCTTATTTAGTTGAGAATTATATTTTATGAAGACCTGGGAACGGATTATTCTCATTTTAATGGTTTCCTATGGGAAATTAATTTTTGGGATACACACTTTTCGCCTTACACACTCGGTCTGGAAACCAATTAACTTCGTAAGCCAAGGCCCCACTGTATATTAAACCAATATGCATATTGCATGGTATTTTGGACACTCACCCTCATTTAAAACTCATATAATTCCAGAACTATATAATTTAGGAATTAACTCTTTTTTTCTGATGAAAGAAGAGAGTCTTCGGTTTCTCATGCTGCATTGAATGTTTATGTAGTCCTAAAAACTCAATATTCAGTGAGTCCTGGAATTTGAGTGAAAATAACAAAAACTCTGGAACTAGAGTGGACACATTTTTGCATGTGACTGGCAGTGAACGAGTTAACGAGTTAAACCATGCATTTGAATAAAGAAATGCATGGTTTTATGATATAAAAATCATTAACCCTAAAGTGATTTACTACAATTCATTGAAATTATTTTCAGAACGATGAGGTCCCATTCAGGAGAGTAGTACTCCTATATTTTCATGGCATTCAATGTACACAGTAAAGCACCGGTGTCAAGATCATTTTTTGCTGCGGGTCACATTGTAGTTGCGGTTTTTCTCTCAGGGGCCTTTATCAAATTGGGGAAGCCATTAGAATGTTTCATCTACTCCATATAGAATGGACAACAAATTAATGAATAACTTTAACTTTTCAAAGTTAAAATAAGAAATAATGATTGTTTTTGTGGTTTACATGGGACAATTTGAAATTTTAGTTGTGTGATTTATCGCAATCATCACGGAATTTCACAAGTTAGATTTGTTTTTGCGGGCCAAATAAAATGATGTGGCAGGCCAGATTTGGCCCCCGGGCCTTGACTTTTACAGTGGGCCTTGACTTTTACAGTGGAGTAAAGGCTACTTACTCCACTAGCCTTTACTCCACTGTGTCCGTATTCTGGAACATGTAGATGCAACCTGTTTAAATTTTTTCACCCCCAAAAAACTAGCAGCAAAATATTTGTATGCAGAGCTTTTGTATCCACTGTTATGCGATCGAGTGCTGTACCCCCATCCATGATGGTGTCATTTGTGAGTCCAAAGGGGTTTTGCAGGAAGCTTCTGAACTTCCATCTGTCCAAGCCTCCGACTGACTTCGCAGAATTCGCCGGCTCCTCCAATAAAGTATGAAACTCTCTGATAAGGCACTCAACTTCTCTTTTATTGACTAGACCCAGTAAAACAAGAACAAGAACAAATGAGTGCATCCACAGGTCAAAAGTTGTGCGATGGTGAAACGCTCCAAGCAACTTTCCAAATAAATAAAACAACAAAAATAAATATAATTAAAAAAGAAAAAAAACTACTCACAGTGGATCATTTTCCTGCAAATGCTTTCGGCGAGGTTTTGTACCATCCTTTTGGACATTTTGGATCTTACGGGCAACATGTTGGTCGAGCGAGAACTGAAGTCCGCGTGTTGTTGCCGTAGCAACCGCCTAGCTCTGACTTGCGCTTCACTGGAGAGGGCGTGCGTTGACAATTCATAGGAACGAAGCTCGCTATAAATTATCGCCTCGTTTCTTTCCTTGGGACAAAGCCATTGTTAAACAAAGTGATTCGCAATCGACTTTATATCTGGAACTGAGCAAAGTACGACCTGCCCATTTTTACTATCAGGTCCACCAAAGCTCGATAAACATGTTATAGTTGTTGCGTTCATTTAGTCATATTCTCTAACATTGGCAAATAAAATGTATTTATTTGTTGCTTATGTAGTGTCTGATTCATTTCTCAGCTGAAATAATTTTCAAAATTGAGTGTGTATCACGAGAAGCACTTGTCAAAAAACTATTTCATACATAAATATAGTTATTGATTTGATATCATTATGTGGAGTTCAATTAATGGGCATGGCACATTTAAAAAAAATATTGAATAAAAAATTAACAATTTTTATGACACACTAGTTTTTAAAACTCTTAAGAGTTTTTAAAACTTTTAAGAATAATCATGGTACGTCTACCCATTAAAAGATAAACAGGTCCATGAGCACAAAAGACCTCTTTTGTCCTCCAATTTGAATGTGGTTGACGTTATTGTGATTGTGTGTGTGTGTGTGGGGGGGGGGGTCTTTGTTCGTTTCCCGTGGAAAAGAGTAAGGAAAATGCACCTTGCAACGTTGTTTTTATATATTTTTTAAAGAAACACAAATTATACACAGTCAGTTGCGTGCTGTGGATTTAATCCGTCGGATTTCAGTCGTGCTACATCCGAATCAATACAGAATGAAAAAAAAACAGTGATGTGATTTACCACAAATCCACTAGAGGGGATCATTAGCCAGGAAATGACTGACCGACCTTTCTTAATGATGTCCATTTTTTAATTAAAAGCCCGTCTTAAAAATGGCCTTAACAGTACTGTAAATGTGCAAGCAAATCCATTTCTTCTCCTTCTTCGGCCATTATGGGTTGACAAAACTGCTATTAAATCAACACAACAATATATATACTGTATATTTGTGATCAGAGCAAACTATGATGGTCTAGTCACAAGCATAGTTTGCAAAAACTCTGACGGTGACCAGCGCCTTCAAGAAGGGGTTGGTACCCCTTTTGGGTTGCCAACTCGAAATCTGATTGGTTAAAGCAGTGGTTCTTAACCTGGGTTCGATCGAACCCTAGGGGTTTGGTGAGTCGGTCTCAGGGGTTCGGTGGATCCTCCACCGCAGAGGTTCACTGCGCAGTTAGTGGGCACAGGCATTGAAAGAAGGGTTAAATGAATGAGCATATGAAACTGGTGGGATTCAGTGCCTCCAACAAGATTAAGAACCACTGGGTTGAAGCAACTGTTTGATCGACACATTTGATACGACAGGGCCGACAGAACTGGTTGTGAAGGCGTCCAGGTAGATTTCTGACCCTGGTAACAGATGATGGTTGAAATGTGATTGGATAAACGCTTAAATACCAAAACACACATCTGGAAGCAGCGCAACCGGGCAAAAGTAATAAAAGGAAGCTGAAAGACAATTTTGAATTATTTAATAAGAATTCATGGACAAAATATAATTCACATCAGTCTGTGATTCAGATATTTTTAGGCCATCGGGGAGGGCTTTGCAGGCCTTAATGGTCCGCCACTGTGTACAATATACCCTTTATCGTCTTAAAGGACAACAGACGCCATTTTTTTGTTTCTTAACTGACATCAGAAAAACGTTTAAGAGCATCTAAAATACCCAAAAACACGCAGGCTGATATTTTTAGTGAAATGCAAAACACCAATAAAAATGAGTTGTCCCAAGAGTGTCCCAAAACTGCTTCAAAATGACCGTGGAAATGGCGAGTTTCAGAAGGTCCCGCCCCCTTGCTCGTGACGTCACTCCAGGATAAAACAATGGCTTTAGAGAGTTCAGATTCGGACAAGGTGCTTTCTTCAGTTATGAATATGATTGAAATCGTTCTGAAGATGAAAGCATAAATCTTTGCAATCAATTAAAGAAGTCCTTCGGTATCAATTCGAGCCATCTGGACTCCAATGTAGCACAAGCTCCGTTGGAAATGGGCTGATCTGCTGAGAATTTGTGTCCACTTATGGTGTTATCGCAATTGGTAGTGTTGGTGCGACACACGATTCACCATCGCGTTATTATGTGTTTTTCCTTCTAATTTCACAATCAACACGGATGAACACGATGTTTTCAGACCAAACAAAGTACCCAAAATGCATTGTGTGTCGTTTTCTCGATCAGGCGCTGACCTGACCTGACGTCACGTCAGGCATCGTCATCAACTCGAAAACAAGACTTCCTGAATATTCAGGGCGAGTCTTAAAACGTAAAATATAGCTATATGCGGCCGAATATTTTTAAAATGTGCTCAGTAGAAGTCATTTGAAGTGATTTTACAAATTCAGAATCAGAATCAGAATCAGAATACCTTTATTCGTCCCGCAATGGGGAAATTTGCAGTCCACAGCAGCAATTGAAGAGGGATGGGATTGGGGTGGGAGTGAAAGGATAGAAAACAAGATATTCTAAGCATAACAAAATAAAAATGTCAACTGTATACTGTGCAAATGTAGATGTGCAAAAACCGTTCTATAAACAAGACTGTACATAGTGCAGAATCAAGAAATGCATTTAGATATATTGCAACAACCTATATTTACAAGTGTCCAGTTTTTTTTGTTTTTTTTTTCACATGTGATCATTGGGAATTGTGAAGCCTGACAGCAGTCGGTAGGAACGAGCGGCGGTACCTCTCCTTCTTGCAGCGCGGGTGTAATAGTCTCTGGCTAAAGGAGCTACCCAGAGCTGTCAGGATGGGCAGGAGGGGGTGGGAGGGGCTGTCCGTCATAGCTTTTAGTTTAGATAGCGTCTGTCTGTTGCCCACCTCCTCTAGAGAGTCCAGCGAGCAGCCCACGACAGAACTGGCCCGCTTGACAAAGCGCTCCAGTCTTTTTCTGTCCCGGGTGGTGATGCTGCCTGACCAGCAGACAATGCCATAGTGGATGGCTGATGCCACCACAGAATCATAGAAAGTCTTTAGGAGTGACCCCTGAACTCCAAAAGACCTCAGTTTCCTGAGGAGGAAGAGGCGACTCTGTCCCTTTTTGATTAGGGCATCCGTGTTTGTTGTCCAGTCCAGTTTATTGTTGAGAGTAACACCCAGCTACTTGTAGGAGGTCACCCTCTCAATGTCCGAACCCTGGATGTTCAATGGTGCAGGTGAGGATTGTTTCCTGCAGAAGTCCACCACCAGCTTCTTGGTTTTGCCGGTGTTGATCTGGAGGTGATTCTGCTGGCACCAGTCCACAAAGTCCTTTGTCAGTCCCCTGTACTCCCCATTGCCTCCCTCTGTAATGAGGCCGACAATAGCTGAGTCGTCAGAGAACTTCTGAAGGTGGCACGTTGGGGTGTTGTAATTGAAGTCCGAGGTGTAGAGGGTGAAGAGGAATGGAGCCAGGACTGTTCCCTGCGGCGCTCCGGTGCTGCAGAGAAGCCTGCCCGACTCACAGTTCTTTACTCTCACGTACTGTGGCCTGTTTGTGAGGTAATCTGTAATCCAGGATGTGAGGTGATGGTCGACTCCGGCATGCCGCAGCTTGTCCCCCAGTAGACTTGGCTGGATGGTGTTGAAGGCACTGGAGAAATCGAAGAATGTGATCCTCACCGTGCTCCTGTGACAGGTTGTAAATTATCGTATTTCCTATTTTGGTTACATTCGCGTAGTTCTATTGGTTTACAAATGATATATATCGAAAATGTTTATTTAAACATGGAACGCCTGCTTCGGTTAGTGTTTCGTGTCGGACCGATTTAGATCGTTGGACCGGAAATTGTTGTGCACATACGTTTGCATTAGATCGGGGCATTCGAAGTAAACCACTGTTGAGTCAAGACGTATCACATTGCTTGTCTTGTGGTTTTTTCTGGATCCCACAACACCGTATCTCCCTTACTATAGTGGAGAGCGCAACATTTTGGAGGCACCACTGGGATATTTGCGTTCGAGTGTTGTCTACTCGCCGTGGGTAGAAGCTCGCGCCGAATATCCCCAATCAACCCAGTCGGAGTGGCGTCGCCGTTTACTGGTTTGTTTCTACATGTGCTCTAGTTGCATCTCTGTGCGTACAGCCACCACTAGAGGGCACTGGAAGACTTTGAAGTGAATCCGGCCAGCTGAACTGCGTCTACCCTCTCGAAAATGGCGTTAAAGGAATTACAGTTGGACATCAAAGGCAAGTTATTTGGACTGAATTTTCAACAGTTGTCAGAGTTATGTGCTGAAATCCAAATATCTGGACTGGAAAGAGAGCAACTTACAGGAATGACTCGAGGCCAACTAATTAATATTGTGTCAACCTACATTGAAAGAGCTGAATTAGAGCTAGAAGATGGAGGAATGTCAGTTTTGCTACGTGTAAAGGACTTGATTGAAAGTATAAAAGATTTTGAACTAGGAATAGCCAAACCAAGTGAAAAAGGTCGGGATGCAGTGCGAAAGAGAAGCATAGTGCCCCCAGACACTGCCCCCTGGCGCAAAGATTTCAAAATATCTGGACAAATAGGTGAACTCGGACAAAAAGATAAACTCACATTTCCTAATTTGGTCAGACAGATAGAAAGTGGGCTCAGTAAAGGCTACCAGGGGGATGAGATCATTGATGCAGTGGTTCGTGCCATAACACCAGGTCTGCAGTTGAGAAGCTACCTCGAAGGGAAAGAAAATCTCACCCTACCTTCTTTACGAAGGATTCTCCGATCTCACTATCAAGAGAGAGGAGCCACTGAATTGTACAAGCAGCTCTCATCGGAAGTGCAGACTAATAAACAGTCCCCACAGAAATTTCTACTGCGTGCGATGGATCTTCGTCAAAGGATTCTTTTTGCATCTCAAGAGGCTGAATCAGGGGTGAAGTATGATCCCACGTTGGTCCAGAGTTTATTCCTGCACACAGTTCTGACGGGGTTACAGAGTGACAATGTAAAGAGTGACATGCAACCTTTCCTCCTGCTAACCACCACATCAGATGAAGTACTGTTAGAAAAATTAAACATGGCATGTGCAAATGAAAAAGAGCGACAGGAAAAAAAGAAAAATGCTGCTGCACGGGTGACAACGCTGAACACTGTCCAGTTAGATGACACACCAGTCCCGATTGGGAAGAAGACAGTCTTAAAGCAGAATACTTTTACTGCGCCGAATGAACTCCTTTCAGAGATCAAAGAGATGAGGTCAGAGATGATGCTGTTAAAAGAGCTGCGTGCAGAAGTGTCCCAGATCAAAGAGACTATTCAGAAACCAACAGCCACTTCTCAGCCCACCAGCGGAGGACCTGAACGCCTGCCTGACCACTACCCTGAACAGGTCGCCTTCACTCCACCTTCACAATATCAGGTAGATCCACCAGCCAGGCACTACTACACCCAGCACTCCCCATCAGCTCTTCAGCAGTACCACCCAGCACCAGGCCCCAGGTCGATGAGGGGGGCAGCACAGTTCCAGCAGCGGTTCGCCCCTCAGCAGTACTACATGCCCCGTCGCCCTCAGCCCAGGTGTTATTCTTGTATCCAGACAGGTGAAGAATATTGTCAGCACTGTTTTAAATGTGGAAGTAGTGAACATTTCAGAGCAGGCTGCAAAGCACAGAACTCAGCTAGGAACCATGCTTTAAACTAGAAAGGGTTACCCCAGTGGGACATGGTGTGACCACAGAGACAGATAGGTCCCAGCGTTACAGTGGTGCTATGAAAATGGAATGTAAGCCCCACACATGTGGCCCCGTTCAGAAGAGACATAAGCAGTCATTTGTCGAGCGTACAGATAAGAAACAGTGTGGCAAATTACCTTCGGTCAGGGAGTTAGTGGGGAAGAAATGTCTTATTCGGTGCTTTTTGGGTAACAAAAGGGTTGAAGCACTCTGGGACTCGGGGTCCCAGGTGTGTGCTGTAGATGAGTTATGGAAACAAACGAACTTACCTGACGTGTCATTGAAAAATGTGAATGAGCTTATTGACCCTGATAACACTCTCAATATGGCAGCTAATGGAACGGATATGCCTTATGTAGGATGGCTTGAGATACCATTTAAACTTGGTGCTAATGATCCAGGGCTACTTGTACCAGTATTAGTACTAAAAGGTGACCAGCAACAGTGTCCTATCATAGGGTTTAATGTCATTGAGCGTCTTGTGTTAGATAGCCTCTCTAATGAGTCACAAACAGGGGATACAGAAAAGCTCTTGAAATCGGTTAGACTAGCTTTTCCCCACCTTAAGCGCAATAAAGCTGCCACTTTCATAAAAGCAGTTAGTCTGGGACAAGCACATGAGTACCGTGTAAAAACAACAAATGAGAGATTCGCTATAGCCAGGCATAGCTCACTTATTATTCCATGCAAAGTACAGGCTAAGCCCTTTAAGGAAGATGTTACATTGGTTTTTGAGCCAAGTGAAAACCCACAGTGGCCAGATGGCCTCGAGCTTTGTGACTCGTTGGTCTCAGTAAAGGCAGGTTCCATCCCTAGGATAGTTGTTAGTGTCCAGAACCCTACTAATCATGATATTAGGTTTCCAGTAAAGGCTATTATTGGTACAGTGCAGTCAGTAGGGTCTGTCTACCCAGCTAACATATTTAAAAGGGACCTTCCTTCAGCGGTTGTCAATGAGGTCCATGTCCAGAATACCACCATCGCTCTCAGTGAGCAGTGGGACCCCCCAATTGACCTTTCTCATTTGGACGAAGATAAAAGAAAGACCGTTCAGCAGATGTTGAGAGAGGAATCAGCATCATTTTCAAAATCGGACGACGACATAGGGTGTGTGGAAAACCTACAAATGGACATTTTGTTGAAAGACACTGAGCCCGTTTCAAAGACATATATGTCTGTCCCAAAGCCAATGTACAGAGAGGTGAAAGATTATTTACAGGACTTGATAGCGCAGGGGTGGGTGGAAAAGTCCACTTCCTCCTACTCATCCCCTGTCGTCTGTGTCAGGAAAAAAGATGGTACACTGCGCTTATGTATTGATTACAGAGAGCTGAACCGGAAAACACACCCTGACCGGCACCCCATCCCACGGGTACAGGACGTGGTGGATAGCCTTGGGGGTAACACCATCTTCTCGTTGCTGGACCAAGGCAAAGCATACCACCAGGGGTTCATGTCCAAAGGGAGCCGACACCTGACTGCCTTCGTGACCCCTTGGGGCCTTTATGAATGGATTTGAATCCCGTTTGGACTCATGAATGCACCAGCAGCGTTCCAGCGGTGTATGGAACAATGTCTGGAGGGGTTACGGGACGAAATATGTGTCCCCTATCTTGATGACATTCTTGTTTTCAGCGGGACATTTGACAACCACGTTGAGGACGTTAGACGAGTGTTGCGACGTCTCAGGGAAAATGGAATAAAACTCAAAGCCCGAAAGTGTGACCTCTTCAAGCCGGAAGTGAGGTACCTCGGCAGGATTGTCTCTGCTGAGGGGAGCCGAATGGACCCGGCAGATACAGCAGCAGTGCGTGCCCTGAAAAACAAGCAGCCAGGCACTGTCGGTGAGCTTCGAGCCATTTTGGGTCTATTAAGCTATTATAGGCAATACATCAAAGATTTCTCTTGTATCGCTAGTCCCTTGTATGCTTTGCTTAAAGCCCCTCTGAATGTTGAGACTCAGCAGCATCAAAGACAAAAATGGAAAGTGAGACATAACAGTGTGTCTTCCAACACACGTATTGAGTGGAGTGATGAGCATCAGTCAGTGTTAGAGCAGCTAATAGACTGTTTAGTTCAACCACCAGTTTTAGGTTTTCCTGACTTCGCGCATCCTTTCATTTTGCATACAGATGCCTCTAACCGGAGTTTAGGTGCTGTGTTGTACCAAAGACAAAATGGCAAACTTCGCGTGATAGCCTATGGCTCTCGGACATTAACTGCAGCTGAGAAGAATTATAACTTACACTCGGGCAAGTTGGAATTTTTGGCGCTTAAGTGGGCGATCACAGACAAGTTTCGTGATTATTTGTACTATGCACCATTCTTCACTGTGTATAGTGACAATAATCCACTCACGTATGTACTGTCGACTGCTAAGTTAAATGCAACTGGGTGCAGGTGGGTCGCAGAACTTTCTGATTTTAATTTTACTGTTAAATATCGTCCCGGTAAGGAAAATGTTGATGCAGACAGTTTAACTAGGATGCCCCTTGATATGGTAACATATATGGAAGGATGTACAAAAGAAATGTCATATGATGCTGTGAGTGCTGCCGTACAAGCGGTTGACCAACAGAACGAGTCTAGTGCAGCTTGGTCTATGGGAATCTCAGCTACGTGTGCCGAGGTGTCACTAAACACACCGATAGCCCCATTGACTGTTGGACAGATCAAGCTAGATCAAGAGACTGACCCCATTATAGGACATATTATTAGATACAAATTGGCGGAGACGAAACCGCTAGGTACTGAACTAAGAAAGCATTGTCCTCAAGTTGTTTGTCTTGTGAGGGAATGGGACAAGCTACACTTTAATGACAGAGGTGTTTTGTACAGAAAAACGGCAAACAGAACCCAACTACTGCTTCCTGAAAAACACAAGGTGACAGTGTTAAAAGAGCTGCATGATGAAATGGGCCACCATGGTGTAGAAAGGACTCTTTCCCTTGTAAGGGATCGTTTTTACTGGCCCTTTATGCAAAAAGAAATAGAGGACTATGTACTGAGAGAGTGTGTGTGCCTAAAACACAAAAAGCCCAACCGTGAGACCAGAGCCCCTCTCGCTAATATTGTGACTACTCAGCCTTTTGAACTTGTCTCCGTTGACTTTTTGCATCTTGACAAATGTAAGGGTGGTTATGAATACGTGCTTGTGCTAGTAGACCATTTTACACGTTTCGCTCAAGTTTATGCTACAACGTCCAAATCTGGCAAAACAGCGGCAAACAAAATCTTTAATGACTATGCTTTAAAGTTTGGGTTCCCCCTTCGAATTCACCATGATCAGGGTGGTGAATTTGAAAATCAACTTTTTGCTCAACTGAAGGAATATTGTGGGGTTGCGGGTTCAAGGACAACCCCCTACCACCCACAGGGAAATGGACAGGTTGAACGATTTAATCGAACACTGATCCAGATGTTAAAGACACTGACAGAGAAACAAAAGAGTAACTGGAAAGACTCACTAAACAAACTCGTTTATGCTTACAACTGTACCAAAAGTGAGGTGACAGGGTTTTCACCTTTTTACTTACTTTATGGACGTTCACCACGTTTGCCAGTTGATATGTTGTTTAATTTGAATCCAGACTCTAACCAGGGTGACACCAACCAGAAGGACTATGTGAAGAAGTGGAAACAGGGCATGGAGGAAGCGTATGCGATCACGCAAGAAAATAACAACAAAGCTGCTGCCAGGAGTAAGAGACTATATGACAGTAAACTGAAGTATTCTACCCTGTTGCCCGGTGATCGTGTTCTGGTTCGAAACTTAACCCCACGCGGAGGTTCAGGCAAACTGAGAAACCACTGGGAGGATGTTGTTCATACAGTGGTTCGTCAAGTCAGCCAAGACATTCCAGTTTATGAGCTGAAACCTGAGAGGGGGAAGGGCAGATCTAGGATACTCCACCGCAATCTCTTGCTGCCATGTGATCATTTGCCATTAGAAACTTCACTACAGTCCCAGTCCAAGGAAAAGTCCACTCGGCAACGACCGAACAGATGCCGGAAATGGATCCGGAAGAGGATGATGAGGAGGATGAGTATTATCCAGTGTTGCATCGCCAGAGCACCCGACCAGACTCACCAGAACCGCGGGACGTGAGCTTCGTGGAGACAACCCACCATGATGACAATCAACTGGGGAATGAACTGCCGGGGACAGAGCCGGGAGCTGCGGAAGTTGACCAACCTCAGGAGGGCAACATTGGTCCGGAAAATGATTCACCTGTGACGGTGTGTCCCCCTTTTCCCCAGCCAACCCCCAGTAATCCTGATATTGGGGGAAATCAATGGCCACGACGAGAACACAGGAGACCCAAGGTATTCACGTATGATCGCCTTGGTTCGCCATCTTGTTACAATGTAGGGACAGTACCATATCATGGTGAACAGACAATGCCTTGGATGTATGGCGCACACCCCTATTATGCCACGAAATACTACAGAAATGGTTAATCGACACTTCGGTTTAATAGAACAGTGAGATGGAAACAAGAAGACCCCGATGAGCCCTGTATAAGTAAAACGGAATGTATGAAAAGAGTTCCAGTCTGTGAATTGTTGATTGTTATAATGTAAACAGAATGTATGAAAAGAGTTCCAGTCTGTAAACTGTTCATTATTATAGTTCATATTTGGATGCAGTTCATAATACCGTGCGTCATTGTTTTGGGCACGTCGTCCAGCGCATTTATGTATTTACTAGTACATATGTTGGGGACAACATCTATTTTGAGGGGGAGTATGTGACAGGTTGTAAATTATCGTATTTCCTATTTTGGTTACATTCGCGTAGTTCTATTGGTTTACAAATGATATATATCGAAAATGTTTATTTAAACATGGAACGCCTGCTTCGGTTAGTGTTTCGTATCGGACCGATTTAGATCGTTGGACCGGAAATTGTTGTGCACATACGTTTGCATTAGATCGGGGCATTCGAAGTAAACCACTGTTGAGTCAAGACGTATCACATTGCTTGTCTTGTGGTTTTTTCTGGATCCCACAACACCGTATCTTCCTTACTATAGTGGAGAGCGCAACACTCCCAGCATTCTCCAGGTGCAGCAACGCCGTATGGAGGAGGTAGATGATGGCATCCTCCACACCGATGCTGGGCTGGTAGGCAAACTGTAGCGGGTCCAGCGATGGGCTTGCCAGCGGTCGCAGGTGGGCGAGGACGAGTCTCTCCAGCGTCTTCATCAGGTGAGACGTCAGCGCCACCGGTCTGTAGCTGTTGAGCTCTTTGGGGTTGGCAATCTTGGGCACTGGGACCAGGCATGACGTTTTCCACAGCTGTGGAACTCTGCCCAGCTTCAGGCTCAGGTTGAACAAGTGCTGGACAATGACACAGAGCTGGTCGGAGCAGGTCTTGAGGAGTCGGGAACTGATATCATCCGGACCTGCTGCCTTCCTCACCTGCATCCTCCTCAGTTGGTTCCTCACCTGCGCAGTTGTGACAGACAGGCAGGAACCAGGAGGCAGAGTGGCGGCTGAGGGTGTGGCAACGGTTGGGAGGGCAGATGTTGGTTGTGGAAAGCTGGTCGTGAGAGGGGGCAGGGAGGGTAAGGCCACAGTGAGAGTTGGTGCAGGTGCAGCTACAGGTGAAGTTGACGGTGGGCCTGGGGCGGCTGGCGTCTTGTCAAACCGATTGAAAAAGCGGTTGAGTTCATCTGCCCAGTCCTTGTCTTTTTCGTTCAATGTCACTGGGCTTTTGTGGCCTGAGATGTTTTTCAGGCCCTTCCAGACACCAGCGACATTGCTGGCTTGCAGCTGCTCCTCCATTTTCATCCTGTAGGCCTTCTTCCCCTCTCTGATCTTCCTCCTCAGTTGGATCTGCACGGCCTTCAGTTCCTCTCTGTTGCCCGACACAAAAGCCCTTTTCTTCTCCTTCAGGAGGACTTTTATGTCGGGATTAATCCATGGTTTGTTGTTGGCAAAACACCGCACAGTCGTGGTGGGTACGGTGTTTTGTTCACAAAAGTTACTGTAGTCTGTGATGGTGTTGGTGAGTGAGTCAATGTCCTCCCCATGAATCTCAGTAAAGAGCTCCCACCTGGTTGAATCAAAACAGTCCCGCAGAGCTTCTTCAGCTTCTGTGGACCATCTTTTGATCGTGCGGGTCACAGCTGGTTGCCTCTGCACAAGGGGTTTGTACACAGGCTGGAGATAAACCATATTGTGGTCTGCTCTTCCGAGAGGGGGGAGGGTTTGTATGCATTATTATGGTCACAACTTGTCCACAGGTGTCGGTTGTCCTTTAAGTAATGGTCGAGCTGATCCCACCAGATTTTGGGCGAGAGCAACTACACCCAGGTCTGTTTACCAGCCAATCGCAGCCAAAAAAGCCACCCCCTCCCCCAAAAAACTTGAGTTTTTCGACAAAAAAATGCCGGTTTCCATTATATAGTCATTCAAGAATGCAGTCGTTTTGTTGCCAGTTGACTTAAAAGAAACTCCATCCTCCAACATCATCATCTGTAATGTCCATTTGAACACATAAACAGATCTCAAAGTGAAAGGTCAGAATAATAACACATTTCATTGACCTCTTCTCATACAGTCATGGGCTGGCTCAGCTGCTTCACATGCCATCAGCTGCCTGCTGGCTTTCTATTTACGCCTGCCATGGAGTGTGTGCTGATGGTTTAAGCAGCTCGTGTGGTTACAGGAGGGTGTGGGCTTTCATGAGAGCTCCACAGATTGTCTTGTAAAAAGTGCAAAAAATAGTTCAGGCAGCCTTGCGGATTGCCAATTTTGAAGTCCTCAGAGGCCCATGTGAATAATATGATGCAATGAGGGAACACGGCCTCCCAAAATAAACAATTAAGTTACCGTTAAATTAGGCATGTTTGGTACATGAATTAATATAGTTACTTGAGCTTGGGTGTTGTTTCGCTGTCACTTTTTGACATGTTTAATTGTGTTGTGACAGTTCACACAAAAAAGGTACACATTCTCTCGTGGTGTTGTTTAAATGGAAGGGGCTCATCTGTGTCAGAATGACACCCTCTGATGAGAAAGGAAATAGAGGACAATGGACAGACCATTAGACTGAGTTGGAATTGGGAGAGTTCAAGATTCTGAGATTCTCTTTGGCAGGAAGATTTGGAAACAAGGTGAGAGGCCTCATCGCGACTCATCAGCAGTAGCAAGGCTGAAAAAATCATGAGAATAAACGGACTGAAAAAGGGGTGGATGAATGGATGGATGGGTGGGCAGAAAACAGGTGAACCGTGCTTGGTCATTTCATAAGCCCTTAGGCACCATGATGTCATTTTTTTGTCCACAGCAAGTGACAAAATACCCCCCCTCCCCCCAGTGAGATGAATACAAATCAGGTGATTTTGCTGATGAATTCATAACATTTTCATTAAATTTAATTAAACCCTGTGTTTGAGTCGTGTGAAGCCAGATTACAACATGTTGCAAAGGGGAAAAGACCTGACTCAGTTGAATCAGTACATTTACTTTTACTGGAATGTAGTTAAATGAGCATCTGCTTCTTCATAAGTACATATTGTACAGTGTGAGTACGATGGCCACACTGGACGTAAGAAAAAATATATTTTGGTAATGTAAGAAACCGGCCAGCAGAGGACGGCATCTGATTTGAATCTGAAAACACGAGGATTCCCCGCCACCGGTGAGAACAAGCAGGAGCAGAAAGTATCCCAATGGACGGAACGCAAGGAATGTTTTCTTTTTGTGTGGTTAACTTTCAAGATTGATTCGATTGAAATGATTTAAAATTTAATACAGTATATGAATGGAAATGAAACTCCAAAGGGTGGGGATTATTCCCGGTTATAATTTTAACGAGTTGCCATTTAATGTCGGTAGGGGTGGAGACGGCGGGGCTAAAGGTCTTGCCAGGTTGGCTGGGAAGAGACAAAAAGCCCAGGCAGAACCGTTCAATACAAGTGAGCTGTTTTTCTTTGTGGAATCGGGAGATGCCAGACGTGATGCATGGTGATACTTGAGTAGGAAAAAAAGAAGAATAAAAAAAGGGGCAACAAAGCAGCGTGTAAGGAAGGGCGCGCTCTTCAGCCAAGGGGACCACCGCCTTGCACAGTCGCACTGACGCACGGCTGACTCAGCGGGAGCGCCGCTCGATCATCACTTACTCGCAGATGGCTCTCCACATCCAAGTTGGGAGCTTATAAAGTGAAAGCCCTTCACAAGCGCGCACACAGGAACTACGCGTGGATGTCTCCAGAGCGCAACGCCAGGTACGGCTACAGATAGATCCCTGCGGATCACTTTGCTCCCAATATGAGTTTTAACGATTTCATTAAAAAAACGATTGATTTTTAATTTTGAATAGAATTGCTTGCTCTTTAAATTATTCCGAAAAAAAAACCTGAACAATTATGCACACCATTAATCAAATAATGCAATGTAAATATTTTATTCTGTGTAGTTATTATTATTATTATTATTATTATTATTATTATTATTATTATTATTATTATTATTATATGCCTTTTTATGATAGTTGCCCATGTACAGCACTTTGTATGCAGCTTATGTGCTTGAAAGTGCCCTAGAAATACAGTTGAGTATTATTATTATTATTATTATTATTATTACACCGACCTGCAGTATTCATAATAATAATAATAATAATAATAATAATAATAATAATAATAATAATAATAATAATAATAATTGTCATATAATTACAACTATTGATACTGTAATTGGCTGGCAAACGATTTTTGCCCAAAGACAGCTGAGAGAGGCTCTTGCAGGACCGCCACCTTTGCGAGGATAAGCAGATTCGAAAATGGATAGATTCTTCTTTTTTATTCTTCACTGGACAAGCATTCCTGTTTGATATAGCTTCCGTTTGGCATTATTCATTTTTTTTAGTATCCCAGAATCAGGGAAGACGCCAACGGTAATCTGTTTGACTTTAGTATTATTTTGTTATCTGACTTCAAGATGGCGCTGCGAAAGTGACTGCTGTTACCGTAGCTCCTATATTTCTTGTCCTTCTTTCTTTCATGACTTTGCTGCTATGATTGTAAGGCCAATAAAGGTGTTCTTATCTCATCTTTACTTTACTTTCAAAATTACTTTTCTTTTCAAAAGGTCCTCATAGAACCAGCCGCTGACCTTGTTGAAGGTTTTCCTTTACACACTTGAACAAGTGCACTGACCATCTATCTTATCCTGCGTGTGTGTGCTCTTTCTATATAGGTGAAGACACACAATGGAGCTGAAACCTCTCCTCAGGAAGCTCTGCTCAATACTCCGAGCCATCTTCACGTTCCTCTTTGCGCTGGTCGTTCTTGGGGTAATGGTATGGGCCTACGTGGAAGGTTACCAACTGGCCACCTCCATGTATGGAATCATCTCCTTCGGCTTTTATGGCCTCCTCCTTTCACTCCACGTGCTGGTCCAGAGTCTTTTTGCCTTCATCGAGCAGCGGCGGATGAGGAGCCGCAAAAAGCCATGCGGCTTCACCAAGACCATAGGCTTCACCATCTCGGCCTTTCAGGAGGACCCCGTCTACCTCCGAGAGTGCCTCAACTCTGTGCGGGCACTCCAGTACCCATCTGAATTACTGCGCATCATCATGGTGGTAGACGGGAACAACGACGATGACCGCTACATGATGGAGATGTTCAGGGAGGTGTTTGCCGACCAGGACCCAGCGTGTTACGTGTGGAAGAACAACTACCACACGTGGGACCCCAATGAAGTTCAACACGATCCGGAGACCGGTGCTGTGAGCCTCTTCTTTGAAGCAGAGGACCCCCAGCGAAAGGAAGTGGAAAACCTGATTCAGACCAAGAGCTGTGTCTGCATCATGCAGAAATGGGGGGGCAAGCGAGAAGTGATGTACACCGCCTTTAAGGCCCTCGGCTCATCAGTCGACTACATCCAGGTAAGATGATGTCTTCTCCAGCTCAGGTTGACCGTCAGGAATTCGGACATTTATTTCAATATACCTGTCGTTGTCTTCACTAAGACAGTTTGACAAAGGCTCCAACATTTATATGCTATACTTGGCATCTGGTGTAAGGTTATTATTCACACTAGTAAGAAGACTTTGCAAATCCAACTGGACAGCCACTTTTACTTAGATCTTATTCACGTAAACCTTCCCTATTTATCATGAGGGTGACCTGAACTTTACCCAAAGACAACACGGGAAAGAGAGACGACTAGAAGCTACTTATTTTGTGGTGGCTCCTGATTTTTAAATACATATGTAGACAAAGAATAACAGAAAACATACATTTAATTGATAGTTTATGGGCAAACAGGAAGTTTATCCCTGTCAGTGGATTCAAACAAATTATAAAACCTACCCAACAATTCACTGTTTAGTTTCTCCTTGAATATGTGGAGAAATTAGGCAGCTTTATGGTGACATTCAAATATGTGGGACATTCGCTAAAACAGTGGAGCAGGAACTTTTAAGCCTTTGCTTTTACCCAGTGAGAATGTTGTTACATTCCACATCATGTTCATGACGAGTGCAGCGAATTATCGTATCCACGAAGACAAAAAAGCGCAGAAGAGTTGTATTTAAGACATTCTTTTGATCTATCCTAAACCTGTTAGCTTAATGCTGACATATGCGAAATGCTATAGACAGGCGAATGGAAAAGAGCATACATTGAAGGGTAATCATAATCCTTTAAAAGGGGAACCGTAACATATAGAAACGGAGACAAACGGAGCATAAAACAACAATGAAGGGTAGACGGCATCAATTATATGTCAGATGCGCTCCAATGGTTTTTCATTCATCTGTACAGGTGTGTGACTCGGACACCAAGCTGGACTCCCTAGCTACAGTGGAGCTGTGCAAGGTGCTTGAGAGTAACACCAAGTACGGCGCAGTCGGTGGCGATGTGATGATCCTCAACATCAAGGACTCGTACATCAGCTTCATGAGCAGTCTTCGCTATTGGATGGCCTTCAACATCGAGCGGTCTTGTCAGTCTTTCTTCAACTGCGTCTCCTGCATAAGTGGGCCCTTGGGTCGGTGTTTTTTGGAGTGACAGTGACACAATTTCAATCTGTAGCAGTAACATCAACTTGTCACTTTTCTGTATTAGGTCTCTATAGGAATGATCTACTTCAGGCATTTCTGGAATCTTGGTACAATCAGAAATTTTTAGGGACTCACTGCACTTTTGGAGATGACAGACATCTTACCAACCGTATGCTGAGCATGGGATACGCCACAAAGTAAGCACCAAGATAACCATCAGTGGTCTTTCTTCACAGTAACGTCGGCTGCATTCCTGAATGATATTGATATTAAACACCAATATGTATTTCATGCTGATTGGTGATTCAAAATAAAACTTTATTGCTAAAATAAAATGTTAGATGTCTAGCCACTGAATTGCTTCAGTGAAGTCAAGTCACCTGGATGCCCGTCAGAATTTGTCACATGTCCTCTGTGATTGCTGTTTTGACAATGACACATTTGTATCGTCCGTTCTACTTTACATTTTTTTAATATAAACTTTGATACACAATTTGAGCACAAATGATTGTTAGCTGGAATAGTTTCCAGCTTCCCTTGTCCATGAATGGGAAAAACGCTTTCGAAACTGAAAGCAGCATATGTCTGTGTAGGCTCATCTCAGTCGTACAGGAGTGGTACATCGAGGAAAATGTTTCTTCAGCCGTCATCCGTAATTCTTTGAAGGTCTTGGATGTTTCACTCCTCATCCGACGAGCTTTGTCAGCAAACTAAAGTTGTGGTGCTAACTCTGGCCTGATGTCCCTAATGGACAGAGGTGGCAAGGGACAGAACAATTGATGTAATCAGATTGGCTTCATGGAGTTCTCCAATGCTCCCCCAACCTGAGAGCAGGGACCTATCAGAGCAGGGTTCCGGCACAGGGACCTATCAGAGCAGAGGTCAGGCATGGTCCTTGATGGAAGCAGCATAGTTGACAGTTTTGTGTCAACGGGCCCTCGTTTTCTAATGTCTTCTAACGTCTCTACTGATCTTTGTCCTTTCCAGATACACATCTCGCTCCAAATGCTACACGGAGACGCCAGCTCAATTTCTGCGCTGGCTCAACCAGCAGACCCGCTGGACAAAGTCCTATTTCCGCGAGTGGCTCTTCAATGCCATGTGGTGGCACAAGCACCACCTGTGGATGACATACGAGTCCATCGTCTCGGGGGTGTTCCCCTTTTTCGTCACGGCCACCATCATCCAGCTGTTCTGGACGGGCTCGCTGTGGGATATCATGTGGGTACTGTGTTGTATCCAGCTGATCGGGCTGGTGAAAGCGGCGTACGCCTGCATCCTGCGCAGGGACGTGGTGATGGTGTTCATGTCCCTCTACTCAGCTTTGTACATGACCAGCCTGCTGCCGGCCAAGTATTTCGCCATCCTCACCATGAACAAAAGCAGCTGGGGGACATCGGGCCGGCGGAAAATTGTGGGGAACTACATGCCGCTGCTGCCGCTGTCGGTGTGGGCGGTCATTTTATTATCGGGACTGGGTTACACAATCTACAGAGAGAGTCAAACTGACTGGTCTACCGCAGCCAAGAGAAAAGAAATTGAGTTTCTTATCTTTGGTTGCGTGGTTTACTTGTGTTACTGGCTGATCATGATGGTTTTATACTGGGTGTGGTTCCGCAGGTCATGTCGGCCACGTGCTAAAAGTTACAAGTTGAATGTGTAGGTCCAGAGAGTCCAGTGACATCCCGGCGAGTTAATTTATTACAGGTATACATCTGCTATTTGAAATTTATTAATTTATTTTGCCAACCATCTCAGGACAACAAAGGGGATTTCATGCAGCTGCTACACCAACCAAGAGAGAAAAAAGGGACGTATTAATTTGCGAAATGAGCAGAACATTCTTTGAGAGTTGCTCATTGTAATGAAACTGTACTGAGGGTTTTTGCCCTATTTTATGCACTTAAATAGGAGAAACATATTCCTTCTATCAAAAGACTCTATACATGTTGTACATAACAGGATCCTGGGTATTGTGGAAATATCAAAAGAAATACATGGTTGTAGATATGTGATTTGGTGTCAAAACAAAAACAACACCACTTTTCACCACTTTTGTTGTTGCACTGGAGTTCTGAGAATACCTTTCTGCAGGGTTTCACACTTAAGAGACGAACATGTGTCCAGATATGCACATATATATGCATGTATGTTTTAAAAGGACCCTTGCTTTGGAAAAATCTTTGGATTTGTGATGCGAGGGAAAAAAAGGAGTCCAGTTGGCTCCCAGAGACCTTCACTGAAGCTTCTGAGCCAAAACATGGAGTTCCTGATAAGAAAGCACTCCCACAGTCTGAGCGCCAACGTCGTTTTTGCTACTTCTTCAAGGATGCACCTATCAGGCGCACACCGTCGACTGCATGAGAGTAAAACAATTTTACATGCCTGCTTTGAGACTTCACTTCAGAGGTGACTACCATCCCAAAAGACAAACATCATATTCATCCAGTCACATTTATGCTGTCATTTACCACAATGATGTAGCAGTATCGACATCCACTCACATGTGTGAAGTATGAATGTATGAGCATTTTTTGTGTTAATGTTGTTGTTGTTTTTACGTATCAATGGATTCATGTTGTCACGTGTAGAGACAATGTGAATAAATAAATATTTTTCTAATTTTAAATCACTGTTGTTTTTGTATCTAAATCATTTAGAAAACGCATGTCTAAAACCAAAGAGCTCAATCGTGACGCTATTAAGAATTTGTTGGAAACCTGGAAAGACGTGTCTGGAAATTTTCAATGACATTTTGTTAGAGAGTATATTCACATACATAACACATATCATTACATGAACAGCTGGCTACTACACTAGGAATTTTAAGCACAGTAATTTATTGTTGAAGTTTAGGGTATTTTATTGCACCACTGCTGCCAGTACAATACTGTAACTTTGACTATGACAGGTTATCCAGTGTGGCGACAGCCAGCAAGAAAACATTTGGCACAATTTAACAAATAAATATGTCCTAAATCAATAGGATACACATTTAGAGTTGATTATGAACAAAAAAAGATACGTCGGACACCATTTTTCAAACCAGTAAGCAGTCAAGATAGCAAGCAAATAAAATGTTCTCAAATTTAGAACTGCTTTGCTTGCCCTATAGACCACGACAGATAGACTGTGAAGGCCAAAAGAGCTTTCTGACCATTTTTTAAAAACCACCATAAAAGATGTATTTTGGAGTAGGGTGGCCAGACTATCTCATTGAGAGGTCAAAGCGTGGGCAGCGTAATTATTTATCATACCAACTGTGGTCAAACTTTCTAAGAATTGAAATGCAGACATTTACAGAACCTTGCCCAATTTTGTCAGTGTGATTGCATTACTCCGCTTTCCACAAGTGTCAGATTGATGCTTCATATTTTAAGTGGGAATAAATGAACGGAATATATAGTGTATAATTCAATAAGCTGCAACGGAACCCATCCAGCGCGTAATCAGGCGCTACCGATCCATGCGCACCAAATCCAGCAGACATTTAAACAGCTTCTTCCCCCAAGCCATTAACTCTTTGAACAGTAGCCCAAATAGAACTGTATAGTGCCTCTTGCAATTTCTTGATAATGATACTAGTGCAGCGTGTTCGAACGGAAACAAATTCCTTGTGTGTTCTACATACTTGGCAATAAAGATGATTCTGATTCTGATTCTGATATATACTGTCATTCAAAAGAACTTTGCAGATTCATTGACTTTCAAAGCGCTGCGGCAGAGTGCATCTTGGTCTTTCAATGAGGTCTAGGTTGAATAAGTATGACCTGCCTGGTCCGAATGCCAAGTGACAAAAATGACAAAGATCTGATTCATATATTGAGAACCACAGAGGGAAATGATGGTGAGATTAAATAAATTAATAAATTGGGATTGAGCCTTAAACGTAGATCAGGTAAAAGGCAACATTTTGCTGAGTTTAATTTACAAGATCACATTTTTTTTGCAAAGACGTTGCTTTTGTGTACTCTTTTTTCCCTCATGCATCAATTGGCTGGCTAACAGTCAAGCTAACTTCAAAAACAGTATCAGGAGTCGATGAAAATTAACTCCCGATACCATTTTTGAAGTTTTGTGACCAATGGCTCATTAATTAAAATCCAATCTGACAACCACTTGTAATTTGGCTTCCTGGAGCGGCAGTCATAAAAAGAAGACCGAGTTGAGTTTTAAGGGATTTCAAAACACCATATTTTGTAGTGTATAAGGCGCACCCAAAAGCCTTAATTCCCTTCAAAGGATGACCCTGTGCCTCATACGCAGGTGCGCCTTATATGTGAAGTAATATTGAGCCACAACAGGTCTCGCAACTCCTGTCAGCAGCCACAATTTCCTCCTGTAGAAGAAGTGGTGCGTAATCCCAGCGTTCACTGTAGCACCTTATAATGTTGTGTGCCTTATATTTGGAAAACTTTTTTCATTCATTGGAGGTGCACTTTATAGTCCGGTGCGGCTTATAACGGGAAAGGGTTTGAAAATACACCATTCATTGGGGGTGCGCCTTATACTCCGGTGCAATTTATACACCGGAAAATACGGTACTGCATCTGTTTCAAAATGGCATAGGTATCTAAATCTTCTGATAATATGTTTTCATTAAATATGTTTTTAATGAACAAAACTATAGATTTTTTTTTCATTAAAATCAGATACAAATTGAGAATTTGAAAAAAGATAAGACGGTGGACTTAATGGCGCAATCACAAAGGGACACACTACCAGTAAAGTTGGGATATATTTACGTAGATGAAAGCATAAACAAGTAAAGTAGGACAAAGTGGCATGGGTTTGGCTATCTTTCGATTTCTTCAGAACAGTATAGAGGCCATCGCAACTAATCTGGGCTCACTACTCACAAGGACATGTACGCAACTCACCTTACCCATTACAAGGACTCTATCACACGTGCAAAATCGCAATATTACTCTGGACTCATTGACTCTAATCCTGGAAACTCACGGGTCCTCTTTTCCCTCTATCACAAAATCACACAACCTCCTACCCCTCTCCCCTCACACTTCTATTCCTCTGAGACATGCAACACTCTGCTTATGTTTTTTGGTGAAAAGATCAACAAAATCCATCAGCACCTCGGGTCCTCTGCCCCCCCCCCCTCTTCCAGCCTTTCTACTCCTTCCCAACGACTTTCTGCCTTTGAACTCCCCCATTCCTCTATAATCGCAGACATTATCACCAAATCCAAGAACTCCTCCTGTCAACTCGACCCCCTCCTTATCAAGTCCTGCCTACCCTCTCTTCTCCCATTTATTTCTACCATTATTCACTCCTCATTATCAACTGGAATTGTTCCTATCCCACTCAAAACCGCAGCTGTCACTCCAATCCTGAAAAAACCTGGCTCAGACCCAAACGATTTCAATAACTTACGTCCAATTTCCCACCTCCCATACATCGCCAAAATTCTTGAAAAGACAGTTGTGTCCCAGCTTCACTCTCACCTCACTCGCAATAACCTCTACGAACAATTCCAGTCTGGTTTCCGCCCGCGCCACAGTACTGAATCGTCTCTCATAAAAATCACGAATGATCTTTTTATGGCAGCCGATGCCGGTTCACTCTCCATCCTCATCCTTCTCGACCTGACCTCAGCCTTTGACACCATTTCCCACCCTATCCTGCTCGACAGACTTTCCACCCTAGGCATCACACATACCCCACTCCGCTGGTTTCATTCCTATCTCTCTGATCGCTCACTCATATCATCTCTCATCTCATTTTCCGTACCGCTTATTCCTCATTAGGGTCGCGGTGGTTGCTGGAGCCTATCTCAGCTGTCTTCAGGCACGAGGCGGGGGACACCCTGAATTGGTTGCCAGCCAATCGCAGGGCACACAAAGACATACAACAGTCACTCTCACACTCACACCGAGGGACAATTCGGAGTGGTTAATCTTCCTGTCATGCATGTTTTTGGAGTGTGGGAAGAAACCGGAGGACCCGGAGAAAACCCATGCACATGCAACTCCACACAGGGAGGCCGGACCGGGACACGAACCGGCGACCTCTGCACTGTGAAGCCGGTGTGCTAACCACTCGACTACCCAAATCACCCAAATCAACTAGTTCACCTCACGGTCCTCTCCTGTGTCCTCTGGTGTGCCTCAAGGGCCTGTCCTGGGGCCACTTCTCTTTGTTATCTACCTACTTCCTCTTGGCAATATTTTCCGTAAGTTTGGCATTCACTTTCACTGCTTCGCGGATGACACCCAACTCTACCTCTCCAGCAAACCCGACGCCTCTCTTCCACCTTCATCCCTCTCACTTTGCCTCTCAGAAATTAAATCCTGGCTTTCCCATAACGTTCTCAAGCTTAACAGTGAAAAAAAACGAACTTCTCCTTGTTGGTACCAAATCCACCCTCCACAAAACTAACAGTTTCTCTCTCACCATTGACAGTTCAATCATGTCCCCCTCCCCTCAGGTCAAGAGCCTGGGTGTCATCCTCGATAGCTCACTATCTTTTCAGTCCCATATAAATAACATAACTCGGTCTGCTTATTTCCACCTCCGTAATATTAACCGTCTCCGACCCTCGCTCACCCATCACACCACTGCTATCCTTATCCACAGTCTCGTCACCTCCCGCATCGATTATTGCAACTCACTTCTCTTCGGTATCAATCAGAAATGTCTTCATAAACTCCAACTCGTCCAAAATTCTTCAGCCTGGATCATCACTAGAACACCCTCCTTTCACCACATCACCCCTGTCCTCCAGCAACTCCACTGGCTACCTGTTAAACATCGTATCGAATTCAAAATACTTCTGTTTACATTCAAAGCCATCCATAACCTTGCCCCTCCCTATATTTCTGACCTGTTCCCTCTCGGTCCCTCAGATCCTCATCCTCCCTTCACCTCTATGTGCCCTCTGCCCGTTTCACCACGATGGGATGCAGAGCTTTCAGCCGCTCTGCTCCCAAACTCTAGAATTCACTTCCACCCAACATCCGTAATATTGACTCCCTCCCTATTTTCAAGGCTCACCTCAAAACCCACTTGTTTAAAATTGCTTTCAATGTCTAGTTCTATCTGCTATTTTATTACGTATCATTTTACTTATGGTTTTATTGTTATGTGCTTTGTTTTATTGTTTTTATTGTAAAGTGTCATTGGGTGTTTTGAAAGGCGCTTGAAATAAAATGTATTATATTATTATTATTATTATTATTATTATTATTATTATTATTATTATTATTATTATTATTATTATTATTATTATTATCAGAATCAGAATCATCTTTATTGCCAAGTATGTAGGACACACAAGGAATTTGTTTCCGGTAGAACACGCTGCACTAGTATCGTTGTCAAAAAAAACTGCTAAGTGGCACTATACAGTTCCATTTTGGCTACTGTTGAAAGAGTTCAAAGAGTTAATGGCTTGGGGGAAGAAGCTGTTTAAATGTCTGCTGGATTTGGTGCGCATGGATCGGTAGCGCCTGCCTGAGGGGAGTAGCTGGAAAAGGTGGTGGGCAGGGTGCGGAGGGTCCAGTAGGATTTTCCGCGCCCTAGTTTGGATTCTTGCAGTGTGCAAGTCCTCGAGAGTGGGTAGGGCGGTGCCAATGATTTTTTCCGCCGTCCTAACTGTCCGTTGAAGTCGGATTTTGTCCATTTTTGTGGCGGCCCCGAACCAAACGCTGATGGAAGAACACAGGATGGATTCGATGACAGCCGTGTAGAAATGTTGCAGCACCTCCTGTGGCAGGCCATGCTTCTTTAGCAGCCTCAGGAAGTACATTCTCTGTTGGGCCTTTTTCAGGATAGAGTTGGTGTTGACCTCCCACTTCATGTCCTGGGAGACTGTGATTCCCAGGAACTTGAAGGTCTCAACGGTTGACACCGGGCAGTTGGATAGTGTGAGGGGTAGCTGTGGTGATGGATGTTTCCTGAAGTCCACCATCATCTCAACTGTCTTGAGCGTGTTCAGCTCCAGGTTGTGACGGCTGCACCAGAGCTCCAGCTGCTCCACTTGTTGTCGGTACGCAGACTCGTCGCCGTCTTTGATGAGACCGATGACCGTGGTGTCGTCTGCGAACTTTATGAATTTGACAGCTGGGTGCGTTGAGGTGCAGTCGTTCGTGTAGAGAAAGAAGAGCAATGGAGAGAGGACGCATCCCTGCGGGGCTCCAGTGCTCGTGGTTCGTGTTGTGGATGATATATTTCCCAGTCTGACCTGTTGTGTCCGTCCTGTCAGGAAGCTGAGGGTCCACTGGCAGATCGTGGGGGACACACCAAGCTGGAGAAGTTTGGGGATGAGGAGTTCTGGGATGATGGTATTGAACGCAGATTATTATTATTATTATTAATCAGTGCAAGTTTCATCATGAGAAAAACAAACAGAGATGCAGATAAAATTAATTAGTTATTAGGTTAAATTAACTGGCGAGCTGCTAACAGACACATGCAACAAAAAACATTTGTTCCCTGTCTCCGGTTCCTAAAATTTTATGTTACCATGAAATGTAATCATTTGAAGACTATATCTTTTTATGTTTCACACACTTGTGTTCCATTGTCTCCTCGGTTAGCCTTGGGAATGCTAATAGTAAGGTGGCTGAGTTTAATTCTCAACACAGTCCCATTCTCTAAATTTGTTTTTGATGCTAGTTGTATTATTTTAAAAATAGATAATTAATTGGTCGCTGATCGTGTCATGGTCGACTTGGCTGGCAAATGTTGCTCTGTGACCGTATGCATGTGGTTGTGAATGTTTTACCACTGTTGTGTGCTTTATGTTAACGCGATTTGCATAATTTTCTTTTTCATTGATTTTTAAATTAAGACAAAAACAAACAGAGATGCAGATCCATCCATCCGTCCGTCCATCCATTTTCAGATCCACTTTTATCCTCACAAAGGTCATTGTGAGTTTCATTACAATGACCACAAAAAACCTGAGTTCCAGAAGACTGGTGTTCAGTGAAAAAAGTTCAATGTCTGTTTTTCCAGATATGATTGAAATAAAGCTGTCAATTAAAACTTTGGTTAAGGAAGTGATAATAAGCAAATGGCATCGATTTGCAGCAACGGCCTTCATGTGATTGTTAAGATAAAGTTCATGTTCCTTAGAAATGTGAGTGCTATAAATGGCTAACCACACGCGTGTATTTGTACTTGGGAAGTGTTTTTCTTAATTTTTTTTTTCAGTGAAGGGGTCATGAGTCAGAAGGCTGAATTTTTGGCCTTCTGTACCTCAACTCACGATCATTATTACCTCGAGCCTGACTTTGCTGAATATTTTCTTGATATAGAAATAGTTATATTTTATGAATGGCTCCCTGTAAAACCATTTATATTATATTATAACTCACTTTTCCAATGCGCTTACTCTTATAAGCGGGGCATATTGGAGCCAATATCAGCTGTCTTCAAGTAGTTGGCATGTTGCACCCTGAACTGCTTGACAGCGAATTAAAGTCCCCGCAAAGTCATTTTTGGATTCACAAAAGGTAAATTTGGTTGAAAGGAGCAAGATGCATAAACGGTGACCCAAAAACTGTTACTAAAAGTATGGCTTTGGTCTCAGATCATTGAGATAACCTGGGTCAAACCTCGTTTGAAATTCAAAGCGCGGCACTCTAAAGCTTGAATATGTGATGCATTTTCAAAAACTTTTAATTTGACTGTTGACTTGTACTTCCAAAGAAAATGATGTTGAAATCTGCCAACATTAGAAATAAACTTGCTCAGTGTGTCATGTTCCTCAAACATTTGTGTAGCTTTTAACTATTGAAATAAACGTTTGTTCCATACTCAAGTGTGTCCTTCATTTTTATGTGCAAGCTGTAAGGGTGATGGATGTACATATTCTGACTGGAGGTGTGGATGTGATAAATGATTAGTATATGTGTGGGAAACGTTATAGATTGTGGCCTTTGTATGTTGGCACTGCAGCATTTGATGTGAAGAATTGAAAAAAAATATTCGCGGAAAAAAACGTATCCATTTGCTGTGTGACCTGGTTATTTTTTTGCAGTCTTTCTGCGACACGCTAAGGGCAGCCACACATTGAGCAACGTGACTGTAATTGACTTCTTGTCGTGCAGTGCGCGGGTGGTTCGGCCAACCACCCAATCACTACAATTTGTGTGATTTTAAATTGAAATGGCTGTCAAACTGTGTCACATGATTGTCAATTTACCAGTCAAGCAAAGATAAACATTGAAGTAAAACCCCTGTTTTCAATGAATGTGGCCCAGTGGTTGGGGGACTACATATTGATAAAACTCAGTATTCAAGAAGCAACGTGGCTCAGATGGTAGTGGGATCAAGCCATAAACCTCAGGTTCAGGAAATGACCACTCTTCCACTGGGCCATGTCCCCCCCATGACCATGTTGAATTGTACTTCAGCAAGATACTGAGCACCCATTTGCTCCTGACCTCTGATGCTTCATCGGGTAAACAAATGGATAGAATTCAAGCGGTTTGAGTCCCTCGAAGGTAGAAACATGCTATTTAAATGAGAGCCAGTTTAACACAGGGGTAGGCCATCAGGGCCTACAATGCCTTCTCTGCTGGCCGAAAAATATCTGAATCACAGAATAATCTGAATTATATTTTGTCCGTGAATTCTTATTGAATAATTCCAAATTGTCTTTCAGCTTTCTTTTCATTACTGTTCCCCTGTTGCGCTGGTCCAGATGTGTGTTTTCTTACTTTAAGGACAACCGACGCCTCCGGACAAGTTGTGTCCATAATTTCTAAAATGGCTTCAAATGACTCCTACTGAGCGTATTTGACAAGGATTCCACCACACATAGCTATATTTTATGTTTTAAGACTTGCGCTGAAAATTCCGGAAGTCTTGTTTTTGAGTTGGTGACGATTCCTGACGTCCCGTCACGGAAGGAACGCCCCTGTCCGAGAAAGGACACACAATGCATTTTGCAGTACTTTGTTTGGTCTGAAAACTTCGTGTTGATGCCGAAATTAGAAGGAAAACACATAAATAACGCGATGGTGAATCGTTGTGTGTTGCACCGAAACAACTGTTTGATATTCGCTGACAAATCAACCCACGGAGCTTTGTCGCCATCTTCTGCATTTTTTGGGACACTACATGCTGTCATTGACGGCTCGAAGTGATATGGGAGGACTCCTTTAATCGATTGCAAACATGTATGCTTTCCTCTTCAGAACTATTTGAATCATATTCATAACTGGATGAGTAACAAGAAAGCATCTTCTCCGAATCTGAAGCCATTGTTTTGATTCTCCAGCAAGGCAAGACGTCTTGGCGTGACGTCACAAACTGGGGGCAGGACTTTCTGAAAATGCCCAATTCACAGCTCATTTTTTTTGCAGTTTAAGCATACTTTAAGTCATTTTTATTGCAATTGACTAAAATTATCATCCTGCGTGTTTTGGGTATTTCAGATGCTATAAAACGTTTTTCAGATGTCAGTTAGAAAACAAAAAAGTGGTGTCGGTTGTCCTTTAAGCATTCAGCCAATCACATTTCAGCAATCATTTGGTACCATTGTCAGAAATCTACCTGGACACCTTCACAGTCCTGCAGGCTCCGCAGCATAAAAATCAATCGCGAAGAAACAATGGCTTTAACCAATCAGAGTTCGAGTTGGCAAGCCAAGGCCTGCTCATAGGGGGTGGCAACGTCAGAGTTTTTGCAAATTATGATCGGCTCGTCACTAGCCAATCATAGTATCACTAGCCGCATACTGGCCAGAGCTCTGGCCGCATACTGGCCAGAGCTGCATAAGCAAATACATTTTTATGTTGATTTAATGGTGGTTTTGTCAACCCACAAAGGCTGATGGAAGAGAAGAAATGGATTTGGTTGTAGATGCACTGTTAAAGACATTTTCAAGATGGACTTTTCAAAAATAGATGGACATCATTAAGAAAGGTTGAACAGTTCCGAAGCTAGCAAATATAGCAAATAATATGGCAATTTTCTGAGGTTATCATGAATCCACAAGTTCATAATAAAATTTCCAACAGTTTAATGACGTTGCTTCAAGTCACATGTTAGTTCGTGGCCAATGACAACCTATAGTGGACATCTAGTAAATCACACCACGTTCGCAGCTGTGGAGTGATTCAGATGTAGGCCTAGGAGTGACATGCACGGCCCGCAACTAGTTTAGTGTAAGTGTTCTCGATAAGAAAGAGGCTCAACTCACTTTGGTCAAGAGACTAAGTGCACCCTGGTCTGTTTAGTTTTTTGGAACAATTCCAAGAAACACCCATTCTTGTCTTCATCACACTTATCGATATTTGAGAGTCTTCAATAAACTTATCATCTTTTCTGGAATATGGATGGAAGTTGGAGTTCAAAGAGGGGAAGCTCCAAATTGTCCAATACTGACCAGCATGCTGCATTCGTGGCCACTCATAAAAAAACAGCTATTTCGTTTGGGGAGAACTTCCATTTTTCCCTGATAGGGAGGCATATGGAGTATTAGATTCCAGTTTCTATCGATGTTTCTTTGGACATTAAAGGGTCACAAGTGACAGAATTTTCCACAGAGAAATGCAGGAGATCACTGTTCACTGAGATGTAAGAAGAGTTCAGAGTTAGCATTGACTAGAGTCACTAGACCATAGCTCTTATGAAAAAAAAAAAAAACATGTTTTTTTTGGTCCGGACACTCAGTGAGTCAACATATCAGGTGGTCGTCAAAGCATTTGTAGTTTTGAAAAAAAAAATTCTATCGCATGTCGAATTACCCCAACAGCATGAGTAAAGTTTTCTGCATTTCCTTAAAAGCTCGCGTTGGCTTTGACTCATTCGTGATATACTGTGTTCAATGAGAGTTCTTGCTCAAAGCCGGCATCGCTTCCCTTTGAGGCTGTTTTCAATTAGACTGTCCACCCCCACCCTGTCTGGGCTTCCCTCCCTCACTGACGTCAAGAAGGAGGAAGCGTCGTAGCCCGGGATGCATGACTGGACTAATTCAGTACGCATTAGATTCACGAGTGTGGACATTCCGCCCGCAGTTATTTAGAACTTCATTGCATCTGTTTCTGGGGTTTAGCAAGAAGCCATCTGCTTTTTCTGTGGTTACAGTCAACATAAAAGTGTGGAAAAAAAAGTGCAACAGATGGGACGAAGTGCACGTTTGATAAAGTCACTGCAGTCAGAAAGTGAAAAAACTAGTAGAATGGAGCCCATTCCATCACAATCTGTTCTCTGCAGTCTGTTTCAACTTTGTTTTGTTTGGATTTGGAACAGTGATTTATAATCATGATTGTTTCAATAATCGATTGAATATGTTTTAAAAAACATTTGTATATATTCATCCTTTTATTAAATGAACAGGACATCATTTTAGATTGATCCCATTTTAACACGTAATGTAATATTAATTTCGCAATTGAGTGCTTTTCTTTGTTGTGCAACAAAGTCTGCCCCGTCAGAGTCGTGGATTCCCGTTAACCCTATTGCAATGGTTCCAAATGATGAACATCGCCATTGGTTTGCAGAGCGTTATATTTGTATTTGTATTAGTGTTTAGGAAACATTTTAAATAAAATGTTCATTCACTCATACGCGCTAGTACCATTATAGCATACCTATACTAAAAAGAATTGTTGCTGCTGTTAGATTCAGTTTTAAATGTACTTGATTTCAGTATCCAGCATCTTGGATTGAGTTAATGCAAATTTTTAATAAGAAATTAACCGATGGGCAAAGAGTTCAAGAAGCCATTCTCACTATTGTATTGTGATTTGTGTCCTTACATTTGGACTTTCCCCATCTGGTGCTCAGCACAGCAGCAAAGACAAGTTGGGGAAAAAAGAACTGTTGATAAAATAAAAAAAGTGATGCAACTCAGACAGCGTAGAAACAAAACAGACACATATGTTACGGCTCAAAGAAACATGGTAGAACCCAGACCACCTACAAAATGGACACGAGCGAGTGTGGGCATATTGTATTTTCCTTTAGACGGCAGATGGAAAGTTCCGTCAAGATAATGTGCCTGTGAGCAAAACATTCCAAAACAAAAATTTGGAGTCCCGAGGGAGCAAGAAGGTACATCTTTTGAATCATTTCTGTACTTTCTTCCAAAATTGGACACCACCCAAAATTTAATTCAGTAAGTCATTCGTCATAATCAAATTGATTCTGTTGGGTTTTGCATGCATGATCATGACAGACTACAATTTGTGCTAAAAGCTAAAAGGCTGTTCTGAATTGACCGTAAATGTTTTACCTTAAATGTTGTGAAAATACTGATAAAAGTGATCATTTGGGTCACTCCGATCGTGGTGCAGATGCAGTACCCCGATATTGAACTTTGGGATCAGGGTTCTTTGAAGCAGTTCTTAACAACTTGTTAACTCTGAAAATCACATTTGGTTGACACCTACATTCATGATATTCAAGCCAAGCCTAAATGGTTCACCTGCAGCAAACCAAAACTGCAGATTGTGACTGTGTTACGTCATCATTTTATTGTATTCTGAGAATGAAGTCAACGGTCAGCATCAATTAACTCAACTGGAGATAATTTCACTTTACATACAATGTAAGATATTCTTTTATCCATGATTTGATCTGCTTATCTTCATGAAAGTCACGAGTATGCTGGAGCAAATCCCAATTGTGTGCAGCCAGTGGGGACGTTACACCCCGAAACGGTTGCTAGCCAATTGCAAGGTACACACTGAGTGACAATTTAAAGTGTTTGATTAACCTACCATGAACGTTTTTGGAATGTGCGAAGATACCTGAGTACCCAGAGAAAACCCACACAGGCACAGGGACAACATGTATATTCAACACAGCAACGCCAAAGCTGGGATTCGAACCCAAGAACTCTGTGGTGTGTGGCGGACGTGCTATCTGGTTGTTCATTGTGCCACCAAAAGTAAGGTACTGTATCCATCCATCCATCCATTTTCCATACCGCTTATTCCTCATTAGGGTCGCGGGGGGTGCTGGAGCCTATCTCAGCTGTCTTCGGGCACGAGGCGGGGGACACCCTGAATTGGTTGCCAGCCAATCGCAGGGCACACAAAGATATACAACAGTCACTCTCACACTCACACCTAGGGACAATTTGGAGTGGTCAATCTGCCTGCCATGCATGTTTTTGGAGTGTGGGAGGAAACCGGAGGACCCGGAGAAAACCCACGCGGGTCCGGGGAGAACATGCAAACTCCACACAGGGACAGCCGTTGTGCTAACCCAGGCATGGGCAAACTACGGCCCGTGGGCCACATACGGCCCGTTAGGCTTTTCAATCCAGCCCGCCGAACTTGCCCAAATTATAGTACAAACAGTGTCTAAAACTCATGACAAAAAGCTAGCGAACAACAGGGCAGATAACTGAAAAGTTGCCTGCCCCATTTTTCCCAACTTGAAGCAAAATGAGACCAATCCCATTAAGAAACATTGTCACAAAGTATAAAGTTTTTTTTTTAAATCAAGAATGCACCAACTACAAATGCTACCTTGCTTAATTTACAGCAACTGCGCATGGCTGTAAATTTTGCTACAGTAGTCGATTGTCATTGTGGTGCACAATGCAACGTTTGCATTGATTCCTACGAGCCACTAAGCCCCTTTCATAAGTCTCACGTACACTTTACAGTCACGGTTTAATGTAAATTTACGTTTTGTAGCGTCACATATGTTGTTAGCTTCTTTTGAATCTTTCTTCTAGTTTGAGGTTCTGTGCATCTATTTTGGAAAATGACATGCAATTGCACGACTTTGTAACGCTTGCGAAAGTCCGGAAGAAAGAAGCAGGCTTCTGATTGGCTGCCGAGCCGAGTATGCAAATTTCAACTGCAGGTAGTCTATGTTTGTGTGCTCGGCGACGGTACACGTGTATTGTTAGCACGTGAAGGCGAGAGCGTCAGTGAGGAGTTTGTTGAGCGCGCGGTCAGGACAAACCATCTATGATTTGGCGGAATTTAACACAAGTAGGTATTATTGAGCTTGAATATTTCGTTGTGTAAAGTGGAAAGTGATTCCATTTTTCAATAAATGTTGATTTCTTTGCCCCTTCGATGGAAACTTAAAAACAGACGCAATCTTGATAAATCACAGTGCATATGTTATTTTAATCTATTTCCATTTCCTCCTCCAAGTATCTGCGAAATAGTCTGTAAATGCCATATCTTGCATATTCCTTGAGACAAATTTATTAACTGATCAGGGATATTTTTCACATTTGAAAGACAGTTAATAAATTGGGTTGTAGTGTTTTTACTGTGCTATGAGGTTTGTACATACTACATTTAAAGGACAACCGGCACCATTTTTTGTTTTTGTTGCCCACTGACATCAGAAAAACGTTTTATAGCATCTAAAATACCCAAATCAGGCAGGCTGATATTTTTAGTTAAATGAAAAACACCAATAAAAATGACTTCAAAATGAATCCGGAAATGGTCAGTTTCAGAAGGTCCCACCCCTCTGTTCGTGACGTCACGCCAAGACGTCGTGCCTTGCTCGAGAATCAAAACAATGGCTTCAGATTCGGAGAAGATGTTTTCTTGTTCTTGTTCTTCTGAAGAGGAAAGCATAAATGTTTGCAATTGATTCTAGGAGTCCTCCCATATCAATTCGAGCCGTCAATGACAGCAATGTAGCACCCAGAAAAAGCAGAAGATTGCGCCCAAGCTCCGTTGGAAATGGGCTGATTTGTCAGCTGGGAATTTGTGTCAGCGAATATCAAATAGTTGTCTTGATGCAACACACAACGATTCACCATGGCGTTATTTATGTGTTTTCCTTCTAATTTCGCCATCAACACGGATCAACACGGATTAACACGAAGTTTTCAGACCAAACAAAGTACCCAAAATGCATTGTATGTCGCTTTCTCGGTCAGGGGCGGTCCAAACGTGACGTCACATGGGGATCGTCATCAACTCGAAAACAAGACTTCATACATTCAGCGCAAGTCTTAAAACGTAAACTATAGCTATATGCTGTGGAATCTTTGTAAAATACGCTCAGTCGAAGTCATTTGAAGTGATTTTATAAATTATGGACATAACTTGTTCGGAGTATTTCCGGCCCAAACACTCCCTCCAAATGCTCCTGGCCCGGCCCCTCTGTCAAATTTTAGAACCCAATGCGGCCCGCGAGTCAAAAAGTTTGCCCACCCCTGTGCTAACCACTGAACTACCGGGCCGCCCAGGTACTGTATGTATTTGCAAAATATGAGCCAAATTAAAGTATTGTTCCCCAAAACTGAGCACACATTTCTTTTGTAGTATGTATTCACCATTTATTCTACTGATTAACTCATTCATTGCCAGCCGTGGAAAACTGTGTCCACTTAATTGCCAGGGTTTTTGTCATTGCCACTCGAATTCTAGGAACCACAGAGTATTGAGTTTAAGGACTATATAAGCATTTAATTTGGCGTAGGAAACTCTCTTCTTTCATCATAAAAAAAAAGAGTTAATTCCTTAATGATATAGGTCTGGAGTCATATGAGCTTGAAATGAGGGCAGTTGTCCTAAATAATATGCAATACATAGATATTGGTTTATATAGCGCTTTAACAACAGCTGAAGCTGGAACAAAGCGCTAAGATGGAAAAGAGGGAAATACTGCCCCCTTGTGGAAAGAAAAAAAAACATTGCCAGAGGCCATGGCCAGCGCTCTAACAGCACCCAAACAAGAAAAAAACAAAACCCAAACAAATTTGTGAATGATGCTCAATGACGCTCCCGTCTCCACGAGGGATCGCCGGTTGGCCGCGACGTCGGCCAAATTGTGGCCGCGCTTCGCGGGCCCCTTCCCTATCGATGCCGTCCTCAGCCCGATCTCGGTCAGGCTCCGGCTGCCACCCACGATGAAGGTCCACCCGGTCTTCCACGTGTCCCTCCTCAAGCCGGTGGAAACCAGCTCCCTAGATCCAGCACCCCCCACCCCTCCCCAGATGGTGGACGGCGACCCAGTATACACGGTGAGGGAGATACTGGACTTACGGCGCATGGGCAGGGGCTTGCAATATCTGGTCGACTGGGAGGGCTACGGGCTGGAAAAACGTCAGTGGGTTCCCCGCTCCTGGATCCTCGACCCATCACTCACCTGAGAATTCCACTCGGCTCATCCCTCCAAACCGGGTGGGCCGCCAGGGGGCGTCCGTTTACGGGGGGGGGGGGGGGGGGGGGGGGCACTGTCACATCCTGATTGGCGTCAGGTCCTCGCCCCTCCCCTACCTGCTCCTCCGGGCTCACGCACCTGATCCCAATCCACTGATTGTGTCTTCTGGCTATAAAAGTCACCCGGTTAGGCTCGGTCTATTCCCGCATCGTTACATCGTCACCGTGGGAACGTAAAACAAATTTGAACAGTTTGACCCTGGAATAGAACAGAACAGAACGGAATGTTTTCAACTTGAGATGTTCTATTGTACGTATAGTTCTAATGTGTACGCGCACAAGTTCTCACAAGGACACTGTCATGAAAGACTGCACACTCGTGGGTGGATGTTGAGCACACCAGTAAGTATGAGACAGGGACTGCAGTCACTTTGTGCCCGAATAAAAGTCTCCTTTGGAAAAACACGGCAACATTGTAACAATTTAGTTGTCCCACCAGAGAAGGACGTGTGAAAACAAGATGATGACGTCAAGAAGAGAACATTGACAATCATGATAGATGCATGGCCGTTTGTAACAAAACAAATGAAGTGGGCCATGGTTGCTTTCGACGACATCCAAGAAAGAAAGTGCCTCCACCCATCTTGTACGTAAAAATCTTCAAATGAAAGACTTATGACTTGATCAACAACTTTTATTTTTCTGTTTTGCACCGCCTGTCCCCATATCAGCCCTATATGTGTGGAGAATAACAAAGTACATTCAGATGTTGATGATGACAAGCATAAAATGGACTACTACTTGGAGGCCACGGTGCATCTTGCGTTACCGGGGCGACGGCGAAAACCAGTGGAAAAGGTCCAAGCAACGTGTTGTTGAAACGTCACATTGAGGCATTGAGTCATGTCTGACTATATTTAGAAGGTTACTACTCCTTTTTAAAGGCATGCGAAGGCAGCTCACGCTCACACTGCTTGTTGCTGTACCACCACCCAGTCAAGAACACATTTTTGGCAGGCCTTGAGTGCTCCACTCAAAAAAAGAACAAAACAAAACAAAACAAAACAAAACAAAACTGCACCCAATAAATTTAACACAATGGAAGTAACATTCTTCCTCTTTTCCTTTCGGCTTTTCCCTTCAAGGGGTCGCCACAGTGAATCAGTAACCTCCATCTTCAGAGGTATGATACGCATTACAACTTTAAAAAGCTTTTAAACAATGATAACTCATTCAGTGCCATTACCGAATTTATTCAGCGCCAGTCCCACATTTGTTTGGATCTTTTCCTGTGCAGAGGCGGTGAGGGAGAGGGGGGTGCCGATAGAGCGCTGGTCAGAGGAGGCAGCGTTTTCCTTTTGGACAGCCGCCCCCATTTCAAGCTCAGATAACTCCAGACTCGTATAATTTAGGAATTAACTCTTTTCTTCTGATGAAAGAAGAGAGTCTAGGGTTTCTTATGTTGCATCAAATGTTTATGTAGTCCTCAAATTCAATATTTTGTGGGTAATGGAATTTGAGTGAAAATGACAAAAACCCTGGCACTGATTGACACATTTTGGGACATCATCTGGCAGTGAATGAGTTTATAAAAACTACTTGTTGCAATGACGGATTTGCATACAATTATATGTAGATTACGAATATGGAACAATTTAAGATAAGAAATACTTTATTTGTCTCATAGTGGAGAAATTCCCAATTTGCAGCACCAACATTAGGAAAGAGAGAAATATTTAAGAATTTAAATGACATTATATACTTGACAAAAAATGATTACCGGTACCTTTATATTCTCATTCATTCATTTTCCGAACTGCTTTATTGTCATGAGGGTCGCGGGGGGTGTTGGAGCCGATCGCAGCTGTCTTCGGATAGTCAGCGGGGGACACCTTGAACCGATTGCCTGCCAATCGCAGGGAACACAAAGTCAAATAACTATCCGTGCTCACAATCACACCTCGAGACAATTTCTAGTGTTCCATTAGCCATAGCATTGAAATTCTACACTATAAGGCCGACGCTGGAATTGAACCTGGTATATCTGCGCTGTGAAGTCATCATGCTAACCACTCGGCCACCGGGCCGCCCTGAGCTTATATATTCCTCTGAAATATCAATAAATGTTTATCAGATGTCATCTGTCTTCATTTTTTTTGTCCTGTCATATTGTCAACGTGCATTTGGTTTTGTTATAAGCATTTCCTCTTGTTTCAGAAGCTTTACAATTGTCCCCATCTGTTGTCACTTGTACTCTGTATGTCAGCGCCGAGCCCTGTCCTTTATCACATCGTCTTGTATTGTGCCATGTCCACAACCAATATGTGTCGTTTGTCGTCAACCAATACTACCAAGAGTCCATGTTTTTTTTCATTCTTGTGCTTCATTTTGCTATGGTCACACTGCAGCATGTATTTCTTTTTGGTGCACATCACTCAACGTTATGCTTTGTGCGCATGTGTGTCACTTGTCACTTTTCATTCACATTAGAAGTCCAATTAATTTTTTGTAACATTGAACGACAACATAAATAGATCAGTTTTTCTAACCGAAAATGTGAACATAGTCTGGTCCCATGTTTTACCTGGCTGTGATTTTGTTCTTATTTTTTAATCCATTGTGGATACCTGTTGAAAAATTATGAAATCCATAGCATTAAAAAAAAAACAAATTGTACATTTCCGTCCTTATGCTCCAATTAGTCATGTCTTTCATCTTTTAGTCGGAACTGATGTAAACTTTTTTTTACTGGCTTCTAATCAAAGGAGCAAATGTATTTTATGTCATGTCATTTTATACCTTCCATTTATTAAACCACATTTTTCTGATTTGGGTCATCGATGAGCTGGAGGTTATCCCCGGTGATTTTGGGCACACACACACACACACACACACACACACACACACACACACACACACACACACACACACACACACACACACACACACACACACACACACACACACACACACACACACACACACACACACACACACACGCACACACACAAAGAAAAAAAATTACACAGGTGTTCATGTGTTTACTACCATATGCAAGAAAATTCTATTAACTTTGGGACATAATATCCCAAATTTTGCAGCGTTTTTGAAAAATGTCAACAATAAAATTACATGGCTCTTGAGGCAGGCATAGCCAAGGTCCAAGATCACAATAACTGGTATATTTAGCTAAATTGGACATTGGACAATGGGAATAATATCAGTTTCCATATGTTTGAAGAAAAAAGTCAATTTTGAAGAGGTCTAGCTTACCATGCATGTTTTTGGAATGTGGGAGGAAACCGGAGGACCCGGAGAAAACCCACGCGGGCCAGAGGAGAACATGCAAATTCCACACAGGGAGGCCGGAGAGGGACACGAACCGGCGACCTCTGCACTGTGAAGCCGGCGTGCTAACACGTGACTATCGGGCCACCCTATACTGGAACATGAAAAGTAAAAATAAAAGGACACTACGTATTTGAATGGCTCATTAAGAATGGGACTAATAGGGAACAAATCCCTTTGTTTGGCTGGCAACCAATTCAGGGTGTCCCCCGCCTCGTGCCCGAAGACAGCTGACATAGGCTCCAGCACCCCCCGTGACCCTAATGATGAATAAGCGGTACGGAAAATGGATGGATGGATGTATGGATTGATGGATGGATGGATGGATGGATGGATGGATGGATGGATGGATGGACGATTGATTGATTTGTCATTTTGATTTGATTAGTCTGGGGGGATTATATTTATCCAGATCCAAATCTTTGATTCTGATGATTCTGTTCAATCACGTTCAACAAGGAATGAAAAATACCCCAACAATGTTATGAACATTAGTTTAAAATATTTTGACATAACTCTACATCATCAGTAATTCGTTTTTGTGCAATGGATTTCCTGCAATATTAACAACTTAATTGAGTTACTGACCAAAATGTCTTGCCAGAGAATTTCGGGACTGGATTATAATACATACTGTCACTAAACTATATTTAAAATCCAATTTACAATCTTCATTTCTGCGTGGGAAGGGGAAAACTCACAGAGTTTGTATTTTTTAGATCAATCTTGTGTGACACACTTCATTTGTATTTACAACGTTGCACCTTTTGGTGTAATGCATTTTCAATTCCTGGTGTAAAAGTGCTTGCTGGTTTTATGAACTCATAAAAGTTTTTGTCAGATAAAAAAGTGAGTACAGAATGTGGCAATATGATGTGTTACGGACAAGGAGAAAATAAAAGAACGAAAAGGACTCGTCCTGGAACACCCCCTCTGCTGGAATCCATTTTTCTGCCATCCGAAGGCCATTTTTTCTTTCATTTGTCCAGTTAATGTTTTAACACACTTGACACGTCATGTTGATTGCACAGATAATCAAGATTGTGCACGCGCAGATAGTCAAGGGAACGCGAAGATCCTTTTTATTTTTAACTGCCATTTTTTTTTAGAAATGAGCTCCTCAAAAGTTTAAATGTGTAGAGCAGGGGTGCTCACACTTTTTCAGCATACTACTTATACAAACAACCAAGTCAAAATGATCTACCCACTACAAAAATGCAAAACATAATTCTTTTCAAATGTATTAATAATTCTTTGTATGTACAATGTATGTTGATGTACCTTGCATAACTGAATAAGCCAATATTGCACAACACACATAATAACTACATATACATAACATAATAAATAACTAATTTAAAGCAGATTCTTTACTTACAGACAGTGTATTGTAAGTGTTCAAATACCTGACACTACAATACACTGTAAGGAAAGAATCTGCTTTAAATTAGATATCAAGTAGACAGGATGAACTTAATACAACAAATAATAAATAACTATTAACATCTTTTGTAATTACCTGAGTTTACTTTCATGACTTGCACTGAATTGAATCAGCCAGGTTTGCATAGTCCGGACAGTAGCTGCTGACGGCCAGCCTCAAACACATTTCCAAATGTTCATCACTCATGGTGGAACGGTATTTGGACTTAATGATCTTCATGTAGGAAAAGGCTGACTCACATAAATAAGTGGAGCCGAATAATGCAGTCAAGGAGGTATTTCCTCATGTTGAGCATTTTAGCGCATAACGCTTGTTGGTGGATTATGCAATGGTAATTCAAGAAGTCTGGGAACGCATCATGCCTGCACTTGGCAATACGCATTTTGAAAAAGACTGTGAAGAACTTGGTCCAGCTTTCCCACTCATTTTGATCACCATATGTTTTAGCAAGGTCTTAATATCTGAGGTAATTCGTTGACTAGCTCGTAAATTTTGCTGCGCTTAGCGCCGTTGTTTACGCATGCGTTGTCATCTGAACGGTTGCCCTGTATGTCAATCAAGTCAAAGTCAAAGTCAGCTTTATTGTCAAATATGCTAATATGCATGACATACAGCACAGATGAAATTACTGTCCTCTCGGACCCAGCATGCAAGGCACTTATAATTACTTTAACAAACATAAACATGGGGACGGGACGTTTGATAGGCTGACGAATGTTTTTTTTTTACTGTCACGCTGCGATCGACCAGTAGATCGCTATAGACCAGTAGATCGCGATCGACGTAATGAGAACCCCTGGTGTAGAGTCTACATTATTTTCTACAAAATATGAGGGGTGGACCCAGAGAGGAAAAAAAGTGTAAGAATATTTGGGAAGCGGCAAAAAAAAAAAATCACAGCGGGTGTTAAAGGAAGACAATACAGAGACAGAGTTCACGGGTGTCATGATCTGGTTGGCGACCAACGGGGGGCGCTGTCGGCCCCGCCTGCACCTGCACAGGTGCTGGTCGTCCCGATCAGATTGGCGACCAGCGGGAACCGTGACGGAATGAATCGGCCAACGATCGGATCCCGCAGGTACATCGGACCCGTCTCATTTCCACCCTGTGCCTGGCAATGCTACGTCCACGTTAGCGCAAGCCTCGTCGAGTTTGAATTGCGTCACTCGACGAGCCGCAACGTCCACGTAAACGTCCGGCCGAGACCTCCTTCCAGGTGGCCGTCCAGGGTGACACTGGGTGACTGGCATTGCACGCCCACGTCCAGCCACGCTGTCGTCGTGCATGACGAATTGAGTCTCATCCACGACGAGCCGTGCAACGTCCGCGTCAACGTCAGTCCGAGACCCCACTCACCGCTGGATCCCGGAGCGGCTCTGGACTGGTCTCGTTCCCCCGGAGCCGGGCAGTTCACGCCCACGTCGGCGTCCGGCCGAGACCTGGTCCCATACGGCCGTACGGGGTGCCATTCTGCGCCTGGCAGTTCGACGTCCACGCAGAGCCATGCGCCGTCGCGTGAACGTGCGAGAGGGATCGCACTCACGCCCACGACGATCCGTGCCGCGTCTTCGTCCACCCCAGGCCGAGTCCCGTTCCCATCAGGCCGCCGCCCGTCGTATGCTGGAGAGGCAGCGGTTGCCCTCTCCACCGACCGTTCCCTGGCGAGTGGACCTTTTGGGAGACTGTTGGGACTTCTGGAAGCAGCCCCTTGAAGGGGGGGTACTGTCATGATCTGGTTGGCGACCAACGGGGGGCGCTGTCGGCCCCGCCTGCACCTGCACAGGTGCTGGTCGTCCCGATCAGATTGGCGACCAGCGGGTAGCGACGTCAGCCCTGCCGGCAGCCTCGCAGGTGCTGGTCGTTATAATCAATGACACTTAAAAGGACACCTGGCACGATCATCCGGTGCCGATTCATTGTTTGTTTGCTGCTTGGTTGCAGCATGCATCGTGTACGTGTTTGTTTAACCTTGGCGGACTTTTACACTTGGTTTTCTTTTGCTACTTTGTATTTTTTCCATTCAGATCATTTTGATGTTTTACATTTTGTTCCTGCTGACTTTATTTTAATACAATTTGTCAAACAACCTCCTGCTCCCTCCTGCCTGCTTTGTGGGATCCGCACCCGCCATCACCACCTCGCAAAACCGTGACAACGGGGAGTGGGAAGCACCCGTGCTTGTAATGTTCCAGCTTTGCCGCAGTCACTCCATGTGGGTCTGTGTGTTTATGTGATGGTGGTGAGAGGTCGGTGGGTGTGGAACGTAATGACGGTGTTAAGCCAAAGGCAAAGGGCAAAAATGCCTTTTTCATAATGTAGTCTCAAGCGCATGCGTATGCGCACACACCCACTCACACACGCACGCACGCACTCGCACAACTTATATAATTGAGCACCTAGGACCAAGGGCAGGGGTGTCGAACTCAAGCACTGTACATTCTATTATACTCATTACATAATTGACTTTTTGGTTTGTTAGTCATTATAGCAACAAATGAAAAGAACAAGATTTGAATTCATGAATTGGTATCTTTATATCGCAAATATCGCATCTGTCACGCTTTGCAAGGTGGTGATGGCGGGTGCGGATCCCAAAAAGCAGGCAGGAGTGGGCAGGAGGTTGTTTGACAAATTGTATTAAAATAAAGGTCAGCAGGAACAAAATGTAAAACATCAAAATCATCTGAACGGAAAAAATACAAAGTATCAAAAGAAAATCAAGTGTAAAAGTCCGCCAATGTTAAACAAACACATGCACAGCATACAATGCATACAAAGCATGCAAGAAACAATGAACCGACACCGGATGGTCGTGCCGGGAGTCCTTTTAAGTGTCACTGATTAAAACGATCAGCACCTGCGAGGCTGCAGGCAGGGCTGACGTCGCTACCCGCAGTCCGCCACTGATCGGGACGACCAGCACCTGTGCAGGTGCAGGCGGGGCCGACAGCGTCCCCCGTTGGTCGCCAACCCGATCATGACAGCATCTACAATAGACGATAAATGATATGCATGTTTGTATTATACAGTATGTAGGTATGTATGTGTAATATGCATGTAGGTATGCAACACATACAGTATGTACATACAGTATATATATATATATATATATATATATATATATATATATAGACTCCGGAGGTGGAGACAGATGACGAGACGAGATGTGACAATAAAAAATCCGCGTCTCACCCACCATGGGTGGTGTCTGTTCCCCATTTTAGCTCGGGTCCTCTACCAGAGGCCAGGAAGCTTGAGGGTTCTGCGCAGTATCCGTGCTGTTCCCAGCACTGCGCTTTTCTGGACCGAGATATCCGATGTTGCTCCCGGGATCTGTTGCAACCACTCGTCGAGTTTGGGGGTCACTGCCCCGAGTGCTCCGACCACCACAGGCACGACTGTCACCTTTACCTTCCAGGCTCTCTCCAGCTCCTCTCTGAGCCCTTGGTATTTCTCCATTTTCTCATGTTCCTTCTTTCTGATGTTTCCATCACTCGGGACCGCTACATCCACGACAACGGCTTTCCTTTGCCCTTTATCTATGACCACAATATCTGGTTGGTTGGCCATTACCATCTTGTCAGTCTGTATCTGGAAGTCCCACAGGATCTTTGCTCGGTCATTCTCTACTATCTTGGGAGGTGTTTCCCATTTTGACCTTGGGGTTTCCAGTCCATACTCCGCACAGATGTTTCGGTAGACTATGCCAGCCACCTGGTTATGGCGCTCCATGTAGGCTTTCCCTGCCAGCATCGTACACCCTGCAGTTATGTGTTGGATTGTTTCAGGTGCCTCTTTGCACAACCTACACCTTGGGTCTTGCCTGGTGTGGTATATCCTTGCCTATAAATAACAACAACCCAATGTACATAAAAAGCTAATTAATTCTATATTTTCAATGTTCATCAGTGAATATCTGCATATTGATATACAAATCGATGTATACACCGATTATCAAAAGAAGAACACTTCATATGTCAAGGTAAAAGGTTTGAGAGTAACTTCCTTACCACCAGAACATTTTTATCAATGAGTATCTGCTTATCAGTGCTTTATCAGAAGTCGAAGAAAAAAGTGAGATCATCTCCTCAATTGTGTCATCACCATTTCCATTTGGCTCATAAATGGTAGGCCTAGCAACAAATACATAAAGGCACATTAACTCTCGTTTCTGTCAGTGCACACCCGATCAACTCTGCCTTGAGTCACTTCCTTGCCCCTCCAAAAAAAGTGTTAAGATTAGGAGTTCTTGTACGTCATTAAGTAGAGTAGAGCGTTAGTTAAAAAAATGAAATCTTCCTTGACGACATGGAAAAACCTTGCACGAACGGCTGCATTCATTTCCTTGCCCATCTTGGAACAAAACAAAATGTTCCTCAAAAGTTTGCAACTAAGCTATCATTGATAGCACTCAAGTGATTTGAATTCCTCGCAACATGCAGTGACTGTGACCACAAGACTGCTTGTGAACCATTTTCCGATCCGCCTTATCCTCACGTGTCGCCTGGGAGCCCGAGCCTATCCAAGCTGTCTTCGGGCAGTAGGCGGGGGACACACTGAACCAATTGCCAGCCAATGGCAGTGAACATTGAGATGAACATCCATCCACCCTCCAACCCACACTGGGGGACAATTTGGAGTGTGCATGTTTTTGGAATGTGGGAAGAAACCGGAGGACTAGGAAATAACCCACACAGGCCAGAGGAGAACATGTAAACGCCACACAGTCAGTCCAGAGTTGGGGTGGATTGGATTGGATTAGCCTTGATTAGTTTTGCAGTGGATACATTTACATTTCACAACGGCAAAGTTATGAAAGGAAGATGAAAGGAAATAAAGAAGTAGAAAACAAAATACAGGAGCTACTGGAAAGGTAGCCACTCTCGCGGCGCCATCTTGAAATAAAAAAAACAACAAAGAAAACTAAATAGGAAATAATATGACAACACAAAGACACAGAGAGTCATTCATTCTTCAGCACTTGCTGTGCCCTCTTTGTGACATGAAGCAGTTCTAGATGAAGGAGGAGAGGATCAAAGCATCCCCCTCAGCAGTGGATCAGGGACGTCATGGTGGAATGTGCACATCTACCACAAGATAAATATTAAAAGCAAAGACGCAGCTGTAGCATCCATTGACAAAAAGAGATTGTCTCACATCTCGTGTCCCACATAAATCGGCTTCAATTCCAAGCCGCGGCGGTTCCACATACGCATCGGCGCTCTGCGCTGACCCTCCTTTCTTCTTATCGTGGGCTCCTCAAGCCATTCCTTTCATAAGGAGCTGTTCCACTTGTAGCAGACGTGCACATTTCACCATGACGTCCCAGGTCCGCTGGTGAAAAACGATCCTCTCCACCATAACACATAACATAACATCAATATAATATTATATAATTCACATGATTATAAAAGTCTGGTTAACTCATTCACTGCCATTCACAAATATATTTGGAAGTCTGTGTAAGCTCTCAGTCGTACAGGAGTGGTCCATCGATGAGAAGGTTTCTTCAGCCGTCATCTGTACAAAAGTGAAGGTTTCGGACGTTTCGCCTCCTATCCAAGAGGCTTCGACAGCGAACTAAAGTCTGACTGGTCGTATCGGCCCCATTTATATATCCCTAATGTCCAGACATGGTGGCGCCGGACACAGCTATGATAGGTCCCTACTCTCAGGTTGGGGGGGCAGGGGAACCCCTCCCTGTGGGCCCACTGATTGTTCCGAAGCCTCTTGGATAGGAGGCGAAACGTCCGAAACCTTCACTTTTGTACAGATGACGGCTGAAGAAACCTTCTCATCGATATATTTGGAAGTGAAAATATGACGCAGAGCACCATTCCTGAATTTGTTTGGGTTTTGTCTTGTCATGCTTGGGTGCCGATAATGCACTGGCCATGGCCTCTGACAATGTTTTTTTCTTTTGGATTGAATGTTTATATAGTCCTAAAACTAAATATTTTGTGTGTCTGAAATTCGAGTGACTGGACACATTTTTGCAGGTCTGGCAGCTCATCCGCAGAAAAACTTAATCACTGAATGTAAAGTGTCCTTGAGAGTTTTGAAAGGCACTTGAAAATGAAATGTATTATTATTATTATTATTATTATTATTATTATTATTATTATTATTATTATTATTATTATTAATTTATTTATTTTTAATTATTTTATTATAAGGCGCTACAGTAGAGGGTGGGTTATGCAGAACTTCTTGGACAAGGGGAAATGGATTCTGTGGCTGCTAATAGTAGTTGTGAAACCCGTTGTGGCTCAATGTTACTTCACATATAAGGCACACCGGCCTATAAGGTGCAGGGTCATCTTTTGAGGAAAATTAAGGCTTTTGGGTGCACCCTATACACCGGAAAATACAGTATTTGTTTTCACAATGGAGTTCTGCATTTTGATTGACTTTTGAGGGTCGCTCAATCAATATTCTCCAAATTACACGACTCATTTATTTTAACAGAGCATTTTAGTTCAAACAGAAAGTTTGTTTTAAATTGCCGTACTTGAAGGACAACCAACACAATTTATTTGTTTCCTAACTGACATCAGAAAAAACATTTTATAGCATCTAAAATACCCAAAACACGCAGGCTGATATTTTTAGTCATATGAAAAACACCAATAAAAAAATGACATAAAGTGTCTCAAAACTACTCCAAAATGAGTTTCAGTTTCAGTAGGTCCTTGTTCGTGACGTCGTGCCTTGCTCTAGAATAAAAACAATGGCTTCAGAGAGTTCAGATTTGGAGAAGATACTTTCTTGTTACTCATCCAGTTATGAATATGATTCAAATAGAAGAGGAAAGCATAAATGTTTGCAATCGATTAAAGAAGTCCTTCCGTATCAATTCGAGCCGCCAGGACTCCAATGTAGCGTCCCAGAAAATGCACAAGATGGTGCCCAAGCTCCGTTGGAAATGGGCTGATTTGTCTGCTGGGAATTTGTGTCAACTCGTATCAAATAGTAGTCTTGGTGCAACACACAATGATTCACCATTGCGTTATGTATTTGCTTTCCTTCTAATTTCGCCATCAACACGAAGTTTTCAGACCAAACAAAATACCCAAAATCCATTGTGTGTCGCTTTCTCGGTCAGGGGCGTTTCAGACGTGACGTCAGGTCAGGCATCGTCATCAACTCAAATTTCGAATACAGGTTTTCTGATTCTGAACTCAAAAACAAGACTTCCTGAATATTCAGCGCGAGTCTTAAAACGTAAAATATAGCTATATGCGGTGGAATCTTTGTAAAATACGCTCAGTAGAAGTCATTTGAAGTGATTTTACAAATTATGGACACAACTTGACTTTGTTGTCTTTTAAGTTTCAATACAGGAAAATGCACCTTGATGCTATGCACAATGTGAATATACTGTTTTGAAAACTCTTGATTGTATGGGGAAAAAAAAAATTCATTATATTGTCCTATTTTTAGTGTTGGCCTCTGAGAATAACCTGTAAGAGTTATTCTGTAAAATTTGGATGTCACACAAATAGAAAAAAATGGGAAAAATGATCATATTAATACTGAAAGCATTGACATTTTTTTAAAGAAATGTAAGTTATTTTAAGTGATGACATGCATCAACATCACGTTTGTATACAACATAACATGACGCCCCTTCTCGGTAGCGGATGACATCTAGAATACATACACCCTTGGGTTTTCACCAGTGATACTCGCGTCAATCTTTGCATATCAGTTTCCGACTCATTCACAGACGAAAATGTGCACGACATTAAGGGCCTTTGAGAGCTTTTTTTGGCAACCAACAAGAGATTGTGAAACATTGAACAACTAAGTGGAATGCTGAGAAAAGATTAAGGATGAAAAGCGATGATGCAGTAATGACGCAAGGCGAATTAAAAAGAACTACATAACTTGTGTCATCTCATAGAACCTCTGCTGATGTACTGCATGTTATGTACTAGCCGCAGATGCTGATGATGTGGTGGATTTCTGTTTGGGCAGCGTGGGATCGGTTCTCACTTAGTGTCGATGTGGGTGGGAATGGTGAATGGTCGTCTTTTGTGTGTGCCCTGTGACTGACGAGCGACCAGTTCAGAGTGTACTCCACCTTTCGCTTGTCATCAGTTATAATAGGTTCCAGCAGGCTCAAGTCACTTTTTTTTCACGAGGCTTCGTGAGCCTATCCCAGCAGTCTTCAGGTAGAAGGCAGCCAAATTCTTGAACTGATTGCCAGCCAATTGCAGGGCACGTGTGGACAACCATTTTCATCCCCAATCACACCTTACTTACCACACACTTTTTGTGTGAGGAAACTAGAGTACCCAGATAAAAACCACACTCGCAAGGGCATAACACTAGAATACAAGAAGGCTGGAGCCCAGAATAAAACCCATGATCTCATGTGCTAATCAGCGTGCCACTTATCAAACCTCTTTTCGTCTGGTGTGTATACTCATTTGGGAGGCGAATTACATTCTGGATTGGTCGCCAGCCTGCGGAGGAACACATACAGGCAACCATTTTCTCTCACATTCACACCTACCATTCACCACATGCACATTTCTACTTCTGTCTATTTCAACTGCTAAAATAGTAAAGATAATACATCTGTGTAAGCTCTCAGTCGTACAGGAGTGGTCCCTCGATGAAAAGGTTTCTTCAGGAGAGCACTCACAAACTGTGGGTACCCTCAGTGGTCATTTAACACAAAACACAAAGGAGAGGAGTCGCAGTACCTTACATTGCAAGAGTTTCTGAAAAACTACAAAGAGTCCTTTGGCAACACAAAATTCCTACTTATTTTAAACCGATAAACACTTTAAGGCGGAAATTAGTGCATCCAAAAGATAGGCTGCCAAATGAAAAACAAAGTAATGTAGTTTTGTCACGTTTTGCGAGGTGGTGATGGCGGGTTCGGATCCCAAAAAGCAGGCAGGAGGGAGCAGGAGGTTGTTTGACAAATTGTATTAAAATAAAGTCAGCAGGAACAAAATGTAAAACATCAAAATGATCTGAATGGAAAAAATACAAAGTAGCAAAAGAAGACCAAAAGTAAAAGCCCGCCAAGGTTAAACAAACACGTACACGATGCATGCTGCAACCAAGCAGCAAACAAACAATGAATCGGCACCGGATGATCGTGCCCGGTGTCCTTTTAAGTGTCATTGATTATAACGACCAGCACCTGCGAGGCTGCCGGCAGGGCTGACGTCGCTACCCGCTGGTCGCCAATCTGATCGGGACGACCAGCACCTGTGCAGGTGCAGGCGGGGCCGACAGCGCCCCCCGTTGGTCGCCAACCAGATCATGACAAGTTTATTCAATACATTGTAAGAATGAAAATTGTAAAGAGCAGTACATTGGGGAGACTAAACAAATTCTCAAAAAAAGACTTTAGCAACATCGCAGGGATAATACTAGTGGGCCTCAATCGGCAGTACATATGCACCTAAAAGCTAGCAACCACTCATTTGATGACAATGAGGTTAAAATCTTAGCGAAAGAACATACATGGGTTGAAAGGGGAGTAAGAGAAGCAATTTTCATAAAACAACTAAATCCTTCATGAAACCAGTTTGGTGGGGTAAGATTCAATTTGGATCGTTCGTACAACAGCCTACTTAGGCAAAATAGGATTAGGAATACTGATGAGGTGATACCGGTGGAAGTGGGGCATTCAGGCCAGTCATTAGTCAGTACAATAGGAACAATCAGTGGAGTGGCAGGGAGTAGTCCTTTGCTCCTGAGAGCAGGGACCTATCATAGCACAGTCCGGCACCGCCAAGTCTGGACAGTAGGGATATATATATAGGGCCTAAACTACCAGTAAGACTTTAGTTTGCTGACGAAGTTTCTTGGATAAGAAGCGAAATGTCCGACACCTTCAAAGAAGTACAGATGACAGCTGAAGAAACCTTTTCATCAATAAAGATAATAATAATAATAGATTTCATTTCTAAGCGCCTTTACAGTCACAGGATCGGTTTTACTGTCGGTGAGCAGCGGCAGCTACATGGCCAGAGTTTACTCAGAGTAACTCAAATAGATAGCAAATGGATAGCCAGCCAGGTAGCTAGCTGGATAACCAATAGATATCCAGCTAGGTAGCTAATATATAGCAAATATCTAGCTAGATAGCAAATGGATAGTAAATAGATAGCTAGCTAGATAGGAAATAGATAGCAAATAGATAGCCAGCTAGGTAGCTAGCTAGATAGCAACTAGATAGCAAATGGATAGGTAAGGTGAAATGGATTTTATGGCCATTATGGTTTTTCCTCCCCATTGAGATTCACTATAGAGAACACACTTAACGCGACTTGGTGTTAGTGTATCTTAGTGTTCATGTAAACTATGACCAATTGCCATAAAAAAATCATCTGTACATCTCTACTGACGCCCATATCAACGTCCAAAGACATCACAACGAGTGCCTCAATATTTGAGAATTTATGGATGTTCTACAAAGGTCCACACTCAAACATGCAACTTAATGAGAAAAAGCTCAAAAACCATAAAGCCAAAATATTAATTGTTTTGATATTTTCAGAAGTAGCGAGTTGCAGATTATTTTTGACTGGTCAGTTTTGTCACATTAAGCTACGTTAAGCTTTTTCTCTATTGTCAATCTATCTGGGAGAAAAACCACACCGGCCATAAAATCAACCCCACCTTTGCATTTCCAACATTGCAAATAGTTTTTGCACAACGACCGATGCAAATACTAAGATCACATCTCTTGACTGCTCATAGCCAGCCAGGGACACTGTTGTCTGGTTGGAAATTACTTTTATATTCTGTGATTAATAGCTCTCATTTCACTGTATCTATATTTGGGAATTGCTATAATACACCCTGATTGATAGCACTCATTTCATTGTGATGGAATCTCTTCATCTAGTGTTTAATTATTACCTTTCTAATTTAAATGCGGACATTCGACATTTGTTCCATTGAATTGAAAAATGACATAGCAACATAATACACAATTGCAGACACTATGTGTGAATGTTGTGTAACATATAAATTCCTTTCACCCACTGTGGACTTGACCACAAAGGCTTTCTGACACGTCAAGTGTTTGGAGTGAGGTTGTCATCACAGACTTTATACCTTAGTGATGAATGTCATCCAATATATAACATCCTGTGTACCATTTTGCACTTCAAGTGTTTAGCAAGTACTCCACTTTCTTCTTCTAAAATGCATCCAAATACACAAGAAAGCCTGAACGACATAACAGGAACGACAAGGTTCCTTCCGATGCCAGTTCGTGCTGAAGACCTTCTCTTCTCAGGGACTTGTAACGTGGTTATTTTTCGCGTGGCAGCGTCTACCAGTGGCCAAATGTGTAACTACATGGCTCGAAAGACACGTTCCAAAAAGTATCTGAAATTAATAGCAAACGACACTTCATACGGGTATGAATGAAATTAATAAAACCAGAAAGGGTCTTTTCAAAATAGCAGGTGTGCATGGGTGTGTGTTGAATCAATGATGAATTGCAAACTACAAATTAAGTACAGTATGTTTTGTTTTTGTCAAAATCAATAACTTGTTATAATTACACCATAAACATGATCTATCATGTAATTAGAAGTAATTCGTCGTTGTATGTCCCCCAAAAGAACAAAGTAGAATCTTCGCTAGAAATGTACACAGTCGTTGAAATCTACAGTACCAATGCTTGATGTTGTTTTGGTGTGGCATTGTGACCAGCAGATTCGATACATGAGCTGCCTCACCAGTGAAAGACAAATACAGTGATACCTCAGCTTACAAACGCTTTAGCTCACCAACTTTTCGCCTCATGAACATTAAATTCGCAAGCATAAAGTCTTGGCTAGCTTCAGAGCTGTACAACCTTTCTTAATGATGTCCATCTTTTCTTGAAAAGTCAGTCTTGAAAATGGCTTCAATAGTGGATCTGCAAACAAATCAATTTCTTCTCGTCCAGCCATTTTGGGTTGACACAATCGCTATTAAATCAACACAAAAATAGATTTGCTTATGCAGCTCGCTACAGATACAGTGTGCTAGCTCTGGCAATTATGCGCTTATCACTAGCGACTAGTTATACTATGATTGGCTGGTGACTAGCCAATTATAATTTGCAAAAACCGATGTTGCCAGTGCCTTCGTGCAGGCCTTGGGTTGCCAACTTGGACTTTGATTGGTTAAAGCAACTGCTTCATCACCATAAATGTTTTTGCTTCAGAGCCGGGAGAACTGATTGTGAAGGCATCCAGATTTCTGTCCCAAGTAACAAATGATGGCTGAAATGTGGTGGGGGGGGGGGGGGGGGGGGGGGGGGGACCAACAAAAATTATTTGAAATGTTTTCCAGCACCTATATACTGTTGCCAATAGTGCTGTTGTCAAAGTGAGTGAACATGCAATTTTATCACCAATATTTGGAAATGAGGCTGGCCGAGAAATGCTTCTGAATTCTGGCTGATGCCACTGCACCCTGATCTCAGATAACGTCTGAGACAATATGGATGGAAAAAATACATAATATTCAATTTGCATGTTCTTGCGTGGTATTCCCGGGTATTCCGGTTTCCTACCACAATTCCTAAAACGTGTGACAGGTTCAAGGAACACTCTAAAAATTGTCCCTAGGTGTGGGTGTGAGCATGGATGGTTGTTGGCATTTGTGAGCCCAGCGATTGCCTGGCAACCGGTTCAGGATATCCCCCGCCTACCACCCGAGGACAACTGGGACAGACTCCAGCACCCCCGCGACCCGTGTGAGGATTAAACAGATCAGAAAATGAATGGATGGATTGGATTATTGATATACAGGTATTATTATGAACCATCCCCTCAAACACACGCTGTTCCAAAACATTGACACTGTCTCCCTCTAGTGATGAAAATAACAAAACATTGGCTTTTTTCCAAACATCAGGGCCAAAAGGCTTTATTCCACGTCATCTTTCAGGATCAGAATTCTTCATTCGTCTGGTCCGTTCAGTACCTCTTATTTTCCCGAAAAAGATAGTCCTGGAAATGCCCATGGTAAGGATTTAGGAAAAGGCAGCTCAACAAATACACACACACATGTAGATACACACGATGACTGGTTGTTGATTTGCAATAGTATGCAAATAAAACCTCATCTCACCCCAAGGAAAAGATGAGGAGGAGCAGCAAAGATGTAAAGCAGATGGCGATGAGCACGCGCGATGGGAGATACTGAGAGGGGCGAGGCGACCCAGCGTGTAACCTCCCTCCAGGGAGTAGAGACAGCTCAAATATCTCCTGCAGCTTGGAATGGCCCGTCACGGCGTGGGGGGTCACTTGAGGAAGGGAAACAGTCAAACGTAGTACACAGAGACATTAAATGTTAGTCATGTGTCTAAAATGATTATTGGGAACATTGCTGGCTAGTCTAAAACAATAGGAATTTATACATGACAGTTTATTAATGACTATAAGAATCAGAAAACTTATTCGTCCCACAATGGGGAAATTGCAGTACTTTTTGCTTAAAGCCACTTTTTACCCATTCGAATGTGCTTTTACCTCGTACTAAACACAACCCCGCCCCCCGTTTAATTAATTGTACCGTGGCAGTTGAATGACTTCAGATTTTGCAAATAGTCGACAAGAAGATGATGAAAGTCTAATGTAAGTTCATTAATCGATAACAAAAATGAAAAATGTCTACATTGGTAAGCAGTCCCAAATTAGATTTGTGCCACTGACTAGTTTTACATTGCAACATACTGTGCAAACATTTTACTTTTTAATGGCTTGTATACAAATAGTTGATGTGAAAGTGTGAAATTAAACAAGCAAACAATTTGTGGCTGCATATCAGAATCAGAATCAGAATCATCTTTATTGCCAAGTATGTAGAACACACAAGGAATTTGTTTCCGGTCGAACACGCTGCACTAGTATCATCATCAAAACATTGCAAAGCGGCACTATACAGTTCAATTTGGGCTACTGTTCAAAGAGTTAATGGCTTGGGGGAAGAAGTTGTTTAAATGTCTGTTGGATTTGGTGCGCATGGAACGGTAGCGCCTGCCTGAGGGGAGTAGCTGGAAAAGGTGGTGGGCAGGGTGCGGAGGGTCCAGTATGATTTTCCGCACCCTAGTTTGGATTCTTGCAGTGTGCAAGTCCTCGGGAGTTGGTAGGGCGGTACCAATGATTTTTTCCGCCGTCCGAACTGTCCCACTGTTGCATGCTAGTGAGGATATTTTGCATAACAACTGAGAGTTTCTACATCTATGATATTGTCAGCTCGGTTGGCCCAAAATCCAGAGTCCGTTTCAAGCAGTGTTGGGCCATCAAGACATGCAAAGCCTTCTCTGCTGGCCTAAAAATATCTAAATCAAGGACTGATTGGATTGGATTTGCCTTTATTAGTCTCGCAGTGGAGAAATTTACATTTCACAGCAGCCAAGTAATGAAAGGAATGAAAGTATGTACTATAGTATGACGTAAAGTACTGATGTTAATTATATTTTGCCCATGAATTTTTATTCCATAATTCCAAATTGTCTTTCACTGTCCTTTCATTAATTTTTCACTGTTGCGCTGATTCCACATGTGTTTTCGTATTTAAGCATTTAACCACTCACATTTCAGCCATCATTTGTTATCAGGGTCAGAAATCTACCTGGACGCCTTCACAATCAGTTCTGTGGGCCCTCAAGCATCAAATGTGTTGATCAAACTGTTGCTCTAACCAATCAGATTTTGAATTGGCAACCCAAAATGGGTCCCAATGCCTTCTTGAAGGCGCTGGTCAACGTCAGAGTTTTCGAAAACTATGATTGGCTAGTTACTAGCCAATCATAGTTTGTGAAAACTGCTTCCATATCCAGCCGCTCGTGACAAGGGCATAGTGGCCAGAGCTAGCACACTTTATCGGTAGCAAGCTGCATAAGCAAATATATTGGGTTGATTTAATAGCAGTTTTGTCATCCCACAATGGCTGAAGGAGGAGAAATTAATTTGGTTGCAGATATGCTGTTCAAGACAGATACACTGTTCAAGCCTTTCCAGCAGCTCATCCATTTTGTTTTTCTACTTTCATTCCTTTCATCACTTTCCACTGCGAGACTAATAAAGGCAAATCCAAGCTATTTTGAAGCCTGACTTTTCAAGAAAAAAATGGACATTATTAAGAAAGGTCAGTCAGTTATTTCCTGGCTAATGGTACCCTCTAGTGGACTTGCAGTAAATCACACCACACATTTTTTAGTCTGGATTGATTCAGACGTAGCACTACTGAAGGCCTAGCGATGAAATCCACGGCCCGCCACTGGTTTGAAGTGAACTGTCTGAAAGACGACCACGCTGAAGTGCTCTCATGAAGAAATTACATTAAAAAAAAAAAAAAAATAAATAACACTCAAACAAAACTATCAGTGGAGCAGCTGCAGGGAGTAGTCTTCTGCTCCCCCCAACCTGAGAGCAGGGACCTATCATATCTGAGTCCGGCACCGCCATGTCTGGACAGTAGGGATATATATATAGGGCCTAAACTACCAGTAAGACTTTAGTTTGCTGACGAAGTTTCTTGGATAAGAAGCGAAACGTCCGACACCTTCAAAGAAGTACAGATGACGGCTGAAGAAAACTTTTCATCGATGGACCACTCCTGTACGACTGAGAGCTTAAACAAAACATGAGAGAAATAAATCCCAACAAACCCACTCTAAAACTCTGGCCCCTCTTAAAAAAGTGATAATCAAATCTTAGTTTCCTTTCAAGTGTCACGGTTTGCGAGGTGGTGATGGCGGGTTCGGATCCCAAAAAGCAGGCAGGAGGGAGCAGGAGGTTGTTTGACAAATTGTATTAAAATAAAGTCAGCAGGAACAAAATGTAAAACATCAAAATGATCTGAATGGAAAAAAATACAAAGTAGCAACAGAAAACCAAGTGTAAAAGTCCGCCAGGGTTAAACAAACACGTACACGATGCATGCTGCAACCAAGCAGCAAACAAACAATGAATCGGCACCGGATGATCGTGCCAGGTGTCCTTTTAAGTGTTATTGATTATAACGACCAGCACCTGCGAGGCTGCCGGCAGGGCTGACGTCGCTACCCGCTGGTCGCCAATCTGATCGGGACGACCAGCACCTGTGCAGGTGCAGGCGGGGCCGACAGCGCCCCCCGTTGGTCGCCAACCAGATCATGACAGTACCCCCCCTTCAAGGGGCTGCTTCCAGAAGTCCCAACAGTCTCCCAAAAGGTCCACTCGCCAGGGAACGGTCGGTGGAGAGGGAAACCGCTGCCTCTCCAGCATACGACGGGCGGCGGCCTGATGGGAACGGGACTCGGCCTGGGGTGGACGAAGACGCGGCACTGATCGTCGTGGGCGTGAGTGCGATCCCTCTCGCACGTTCACGCGACGGCGCATGGCTCTGCGTGGACGTCGAACTGCCAGGCGCAGAATGGCACCCCGTACGGCCGTATGGGACCAGGTCTCGGCCGGACGCCGACGTGGGCGTGAACTGCCCGGCTCCGGGGGAACGAGACCAGTCCAGAGCCGCTCCGGGATCCAGCGGTGAGTGGGGTCTCGGACTGACGTTGACGCGAACGTTGCACGGCTCGTCGTGGATGAGACTCAATTCGTCATGCACGACGACAGCGTGGCTGGACGTGGGCGTGCAATGCCAGTCACCCAGTGTCACCCTGCACGGCCACCTGGAAGGAGGTCTCGGCCGGACGTTTACGTGGACGTTGCGGCTCGTCGAGTGACGCAATTCAAACGCGACGAGGCTTGCGCTAACGTGGACGTAGCATGGTCAGGCACGGGGTGGAAATGAGACGGGTCCGATGTACCTGCGGGATCCGATAGTTGGCCGATTCATTCTGTCACGGTTTTGCGAGGTGGTGATGGCGGGTGCGGATCCCACAAAGCAGGCAGGAGGGAGCAGGAGGTTGTTTGACAAATTGTATTAAAATAAAGATGTAAAACATCAAAATGATCTGAATGGAAAAAATACAAAGTAGCAAAAGAAAACCAAGTGTAAAAGTCCGCCAAGGTTAAACAAACACGTACACGATGCATGCTGCAACCAAGCAGCAAACAAACAATGAATCGGCACCGGATGATCGTGCCAGGTGTCCTTTTAAGTGTCATTGATTATAACGACCAGCACCTGCGAGGCTGCCGGCAGGGCTGACGTCGCTACCCGCTGGTCGCTCATCTGATCGGGACGACCAGCACCTGTGCAGGTGCAGGCGGGGCCGACAGCGCCCCCCGTTGGTCGCCAACCAGATCATGACATCAAGGGGTTGCCACAGCGAATCAGTGTCATCCATCTTCATTTTTTTTGTTCCATGTTAAAATAATCACCCTGGTGTTAGCTAATAGCATTGTGAATACTCGATTTAATTCTCCCCATGTATTTTCAATGGCGATCAATGATGCGCGCAAATTCAGGTGGTGGCCCAACCCACTGCGCACATAGGAAGCCAATGACCGGAAAGATTGATTTGCAACAAAGGATTGTAAAGTGCCTACATCTATTTCTCATACCTGTGAGATAGTAGTAAATTCTGGCAATGGATATCTCATCTGAATAGATCTCACATTGGTAGGTGCCCTGGTGGTGCGTCCTGGTAGATGAGATGGAGTAGAGATTGTCCTCCCCTATCGTCATTTCTTCAAACAACTCCACATTGTGAGTTTTCACCTAGCAAACAACATTCTTTAATTTGACAACTCCATTTTTCATAACTCTGCAAATTTGAGTGAACAATAAAAACATTTACAACTATACGCAATTAGCTCATTCACTGCCAGACATGGGCAATAATGGTTCACTCCAGTGCCAGGGTTTTTGTCATTGTCATTTGAATTCCAAGACCCACAGAATATTGAGTTTTAGGACTACATAAACAATAAATACAGCGTTAGAAACCTCTCTTATTTCATCTGAAAAAAAGAGTTAATTTCTGAATTATATGGGTCTGGAGTTACATGAGCTTGAAATGAGGGTGGTTGTCCAAAATACAATGCAATACAAACATATTGGTTTATATCGCGCTTTAGCTGCTGAAGCTGGAACAAAGCGCTAATATGGAAAAAAGGGAAATTATGCCCCCTTGTGAAAAAGAAAAAAAACCATTGCCAGAGGTCATGGCCAGCGCTTTAAGCAGACATTTAAACATCTACTTCTCCCAAGCCATTAACTCTTTAAACAGTCACCCAAATAGAACTGTATAGTGCCTCTTTGCAATTTTTTGATGATGATTCTGATTCTGATTCTTTATCGGCACCCATGCATGAAAAAACAAAACCCGAACAAATTCAGGAATGGCGCTCTACGACATATTTTCGATTTCCAAATAAATTTGTGAATGACAGTGAATGAATTAAGAGACTTCAATGAATGCAAAGTGCATGGATTTTGAAATGTGTGAGGAAGAAGCGCAAAGTTCTGTCATAATGAGCTGTACCGTAGCGTATCGCCATCCCACTGAATTGAACAAAGTCGAATATTTCCCTTTTAAATTCAAACTGTTCATGAAGCATAATGCCTGCACCTTATGAATCACCTTTTACAGGATGATATTTAAAAAATATATATTACGACTGATTTCCTTCAGCTATATTACAAGAAGAAAATAGAAATTATTGTTTGTTTTGGTCTGGTCAAAAAAAATGTCGCTGTGTTGCTCGATCAGACTGTTCGGGGGATGTCAACAAACCTGCTCAGGACCTGGATTTGTATTGGTGAGATGTAATTCCAGTTACTGTTACTGTCAATTTATTCGTTTTCTTTTGAGAGCAAGAACTTTTTTTCCATTTAAATGTCACCCATCCATTTTCTGATGTGCATTATCATTGAACGGGTCACAAGTGGGGGTGGTGGAGCCTATCACAGTAGCTGCGGGGTACCCTTGAACCAGTTGCCAGCCAATCACAGGGCACACAAGAAAAACCATCCACGCTCACACTCACAACTACGGACAATTTAGAGTGTTTAATCAGCCTTCCATGCATGTTTTTGAAATGTGGGAGCAAACCGGAGTACCTAGGGAAAACACACGCAGGCCCAGGGACAAAGTGCAAACTCCACACAGTGTGGCCGGAAGTGAACACTGTACCTCTGCACTGTGAAGTCGATTCGCTCACCCCTCAGCCCACCCAATTAAATGTCAGTAGCTTCAGAAAATGTGCTTACTGTAAATAAATGCTTGATGTGGTGATAGTGCTTGACTCTGGAACACCTTCATTCAATTATTTTCTATTTGGGTGTGCATGTGGAAGGCGGAGGGTGTTCCAGCATTCTAGAAACGGGTGTGTTCAACTTTGGAAGGTTGCACTCAGATCATCATTATCATCAGAAGCAAACAAAGCAGTTTGATGGAACCGAGATTTGAGTCTCACGCCTCATACTGACCTGGACACTTTTCTGACTTGTCAAGCGCAGTAAGTATAAGCGATATAACAGTGGAGATGAAACTTACTTGTTCTGCAAATTTCCAAATCATCGTGATCTTAGTATTTTCGGGTAATGGAAATGATACATCACACAACATTTGGACAGGATTGTTCTCTTCCACTGTTCTGTTTTCAACTGAAAAATACACACAAGAGGACACACGGCCTGTAAATAACATTCCCCCAGGTCGCCGTTTGCAGACCGAATGCTCCTTAATGATTCCACTTAAAGGAAAACCGACGTCGCCGGACAAGTTGTGTCCATAATTTGTAAAATGGCTTCAAAAGACTTCTACTGAGCGTATTTTACAAAGATTCCACCGCATATAGCTATATTTTACGTTTTAAGACTCGCGCTGAATATTCCGGAAGTCTTATTTTTGAGTTGGTGACGAGTCCTCACCCTACGTCACTGAAGGAACGCCCCTGACCGAAAAAAGGACACATTGTAGCAGTCCTTCCATCACATCAATGCATTTTGCTGTACTTGTTTGGTCTGAAAACTTCGTGTTGCACCAAAAAGAGGCAGAAGAGGGCGACAAAGCTCCATGTAAGGAATTAATCAGCCCTTTTCCACAGACTGATTAATGTTCTGCCTCTTCCGCCATTTTCTGCTTCTTTTTGGTGCAACACCCCCCACCCCCTATTGCCTCAAAATGGCACGGAATAAATTCGATTGCAAACATGTATGCTTTCCTCTTCAGAACTATTTGAATCCTATTCATAACTAGATGAGTATCAAGAAAGCATATTCTCCGAATCTGAAGCCATTGTTTTGATTCTCCAGCAAGGCAAGACGTCTTGGGGTGACACCACGAACAAGGGGGCGGGACCATCTAAAACTGGCCACTTCCGGGTTCATTTTTTTTGCAGATTTTGGACACTTTAAGTCATGCAAAACACCAATAAAAATTGGTGTTTTGCATTTGACTAAAAATATCATTGGGCATTTTAGATGCTATAAAACGTTTTTCAGATGTCAGTTGGGAAACAAAAAAGTGATGTCGGTTGTCCTTTAAGCCGAGTCACTGAGGAGAAAAGTAGAAGTGAGCATTAGGTGAGCTGTATGGGGATGACATGATACCATAATGCGTGGGAGCTAACTGTCACCTTGCATAAAGAAGCCTGGGGCTTAAAGTGAAACCTTGTGCAAACGATATGTGTGGAAATAAAACCTCGCCTCCAGTCGCTTTCTCCAAATCTCGACTTGATACGAAGAGCATTTCAAGGATCAAAAGCAGAGTTTCCAGGAACAAGGACACTTGGGAAGGTACAATCAAACTTATGTAAGAATCTGTCATATATATATATATATATATATATATATACCAGACCAACCAGATATCGTGGTCATAGATAAAGGGGAAAGGAAAGCCGTTGTCGTGGATGTAGCGGTCCCGAGTGATGGGAACATCAGAAAGAAGGAACATGAGAAAATCGAGAAATACCAAGGGCTCAGAGAGGAGCTGGAGAGAGCCTGAAAGGTAAAGGTGACAGTCGTGCCTGTGGTGGTCGGAGCACTTGGGGCAGTGACCCCCAAACTCGACGAGTGGTTGCAACAGATCCCGGGAACAACATCGGATATCTCGGTCCAGAAAAGCGCAGTGCTGGGAACAGCACGGATACTGCGCAGAACCCTCAAGCTTCCTGGCCTCTGGTAGAGGACCCGAGCTGAAATGGGGACAGACACCACCCATGGTGGGTGAGGCGAGGATTTTATATATATATATATATATATATATATATATTAAAAAAAAATTCTGAATATACAAAAAGGAGAGGAGTAGCAGTACCTTACATTGCAGGAGTTTCTGAAAAACTACAAAGAGTCCTTTGGCAACACAAATTTCCTACTTATTTCAAACCATTAAACACTTTAAGGCAAAAATTAGTGCATCCAAAAGATAGGCTGCCAAATGAAAAACAAAGTAATGTAATTTATTCAATACATTGTAAGAATGAAAATTGTAAAGAGCAGTACATTCGGGAGACTAACCACATTCTCAAAAAAGGACTATCAACAACGCAGGGATAATACTAGTGGGCCTGAATCGGCAGTACATATGCACCTAAGAGCTAGCAACCACTCATTTGACGACAATTAGGTTAAAATCTTACCGAAATAACATAGATGGTTTGATAGCGGAGTAAAAGAGGCGATTTTCATAAAACAACTAAATCCTTCATTAAACCGGTGAGGTTCAATTTGGATCGTTCATACAATAGCCTGCATAGGCAACATAGGATTAGTAGTACTGATGAGGTGATACCGGTCGAAGTGGGGCAATCAGGCCAGTCGTTAGTCAGAACAATAGGAACTATCAGTGCAGTTACAGGGAGTAGTCCTCTGCTCCCCCCAACC